>NW_028270180.1:54731240-55033913 GCF_037043375.1 Chiloscyllium plagiosum
CACAATCTGCATGCAGTCAATGCATGCAGTCAATACGTGTACTCTTTCGCAAATTCCACTTTGCAAATAGAACCAGTCTCACTCAAGGCTGGGATAGAGATCGACTCTGACCTCATACCTTTAAAGCATTGTCTGAGTTGAAATGCCACCTTTTGTTAGAAAACCTTTAGGTATCTCGTGAACGTAACTTATAATAAATTCTCGGATTGACGTATGAATGAGCCAAAAATCGCTACCCATTCTAAATGATGAAAAAATTCACAATCCCGTTTTGTTCAATAGTTCATTTCAGTTGCATGACACTGTAGTCTTTTGCTATGAATTCGGTGTCTCATCATCTTACACTCCAGAATCAGCTGATGAAGGACAGTGCTCCGGAGTCTATTTTTTCCAAATAAACCTGTTGGATAACATGATGTTGTCTGATTTTTAACTTAGCAAGTTCACATAATAGTCTTTTCAGGAAATATTGGCCCAATTTCTCATGTTTCCTTTATCTAAATCCTTCATTCCATTTATCATGCTAATTACTTGGAATGTTACTGGCATTCTTCGACAAAGTAATGCATTGTCTGCGCGTGGGTCTATGTGGTTACGGTTGTGTATATGTGTATCTGCGTTTATGCCTTGTGTGTGTACCTGCATATGTATGTGTTCTGAATAATCATCTGTAACTAGATTGAAATGAAGCAAAGCGATGCAGTTACATTCCCATATTATTGAGAGTATCTACAACGTTTCAAAACAGTCTGATATCAAAAGATGTAAAAACCTCATTTACTTATGCATTGATCAAATGATATTGATGCTTATGGACCATACAAAAACAAAGTAATGGGGCATTTAATGTGATCATTGAACAAACAAATATTTGTTGGTTTCCCTTTTCTCCCTCAGAATTTAAGTTCGGTTTTTTGTTTCGAGTCTGAGTTGCATAAGCTTTGATCAATATGCGACCATCATTGGTGACAAAACCAGAAGTTGCTGGAAATGCTCAGACGTTCTGACTGTCTGTGTGGTGAGAAGGAAGACTCCACAAAAGGTCACAGGTTGGGTCTGTGTGGTTTATTCCACTTATCGTGTTCAGAGATGTGTGGGTTCGGTGCTTTCATCAGAGGCAAATGCAGAGTGATAAGTTTGGGGAATGGGTCTATTCCGGTTACTCTTTGGAGAGTCAGTGTGGACTTGTTGGAGAAAATGGCCTGCTCCCAAACTGCAGAGATTCTAAGGTTCTACGAGTTCTTCATGGGAAGGGTTATTGATTCCAGTATCAGGGATGCTTGTGAGCATGTGCAGTGGATACTGAATGAGGAGGATGAACTGCCACTGGCTGTGGTGCACATTGGTAGCAATGGCATAGGGAGGAAGTGATACAAGGTTCTGCAAGGAGAGTTCAGGACGCTAGGTCTGAGGTGAAATCTTGTAATTAATCTCGTGCCAGTTCGATGTGAGGCACGAAGCAGCAGATAATGCAGTTTAATATGCAGCTAAAGAGCGGTTTCAGGCAGGAGGCTCTGAGTCATAGTAGCTAGAAAGAAACTGAGAAGAAATTAGTTGTTAGTTGTATAAACAAGCAGGATCACGTTAATGAACATACTAAGGTGAGGAATCATCATAATTTGAAAACGTGAGTTGGAAGTTGGAGTGAATGATATGCTCAGTATTATTGGGGATCAAGAAATGAGTACAGAGCGTGTAGAAAGTGTCGTGCACCAATAGTATTAGAACAGAAAGGCAGACAAATGGAACATATTTACATATCTTGTACCTAATGCATGCAGTAATTGTACTAAAATGAATGAGCCTGCAGCACAATCAGAATTAAAAAGTTACAGCTTGGTGGGATTGCTGAAGAGGGGGCAGTAGAAGATCAGCACTGGGGAGATAAATGTCCAAGGGTAGTCAGTATTCAGACAAAAAGGAACAGCATGTGGAGTTGCTGTATTGATTAAGGATGATATCAAGGCTGTATTAAAAATGATATTCGCACAAGGGACCAAAATGTTGAATCAGTCTGTGTTAAAATAAATCACATGGAAAGAAACCCGTTGGTAGGAGTAATTTCCAGCCCGCCGCACTAATCTCCAATAGTACTTTCATAGTAGGGTCTAGCATAACCCAGTCAATAATGATGGATTGTGAGAAGGGCACAAGATTAACTCTGGGTAATTTGAACATACGTACTGACTGGACTAATCAGTTCAGCAAGGGTAGCCTCAAAGAATGAGCAAAATGTCATGTAGTAAAACAGAGAACTGATTTGTTTTAAATATGATGAGATGTAACGAGGAAGGAGTGATAAATCATCTTGTAGTACTGGCTCGTCTTGGAAAGACTGACCACAATATGGTGGAGTTGCACATTCTGGGTGACAGATTGAAGACATAGTAATATACAAGAGTTTTAGTGCTGATGAATGATAATTAAACTGGCCTGAGTGCAGTTGGCAAAACTTTAAAGGCCAAGACAGTTGAAGAACAGTGGCAAATACTGAGTAGGATAGTAACAAACCCTCAATTAAAGGGTAAACATGAGTTGAAAAAGAATTGTAAAAACGTGAGAAGGCATCCATGTCATAACAAAAAAGTCAATCATAGCATGAAGGTGATGGTCTCGTGGTATTGTCACCAGCTGCTAATCCAGAGATCTAGATAATATTCTCGGGAAAGGTTTCAAATGCCACCATGGAAGATTGTAGAAATTGAATTAAATATAAATCTGGAAATAAGAGTCTAATGATCGTAATGACTCCATGATTCATTGTTGAAAAACCCCATCTGATTCTCAAATGTCCTTCAGGGAAGGAAATTACCATGCTGAATTTGTTTCATGCACATGTGACTCCAGACTCACAGCAATTTGTATGACTCCTAACTGCCTTCTGCATATTAGGTATGGATAGTAAGTGCTGTCCAACACAGCGACGCTCTCAACCGGTGAATGAATTGAGAAAAAGAAAACACTTTAATGTCAGCAAACTGTTACAAAAAGGAAAATCAAAAGAGCTGTGAAAGAAAACGAGTACAAAACAAATAATTTAATATCAAACACTTCGCAGAGTATATAAAAAGAAAAAGAAGGTTGAAAGGAAATGTTGTCATTTTAGAGGACGAAAATTATGAGGTAATTTTTTTGGTTAGATTCCTAACAATATGGAAACAGGCACTTCAGCCCAACAATTCCACACCGATGCTCCAACAAATAACTCACCCAGACCCATTCTGTTACTCTATATTTACATCTGACTAATGCACCTAACACTACGGGCAATTCAACAGGTCCAAGTTACCTGAAATGCACATCCTTGGACTGAGGGAGAAACCCACGCAGATAAAGGGGCATGTGCAAACTCCACACAGACAGCAGCCCAAAGCATAATTCGAACCTGGGTCCCTGGCGCAGTGAGACAGAGCTGCTAACCATTGAGCCGCCGTTCTACTGAGAGCACGCAAATGAGAAACTCAGAAATGGCAGATGTATATCCATAACGTTGTGTTGTCACAATGGAGAATAATTATATCCCAAAATTGACAACAACTGCATATGATCCAGATGGAATAACGATGACAAGTAAGAACGTCTGATGTAAATTGATGGGATTAAAGCGACTTCTGGGATGATTTGTTGCTCGGGTTAAGGGTCTGGATGTAGATTTGGTCGCTGAGCTCCAAGGTTCAGTTGCAGACATTTCGTCACCATAATAAGTAACATCTTCACTGAGCCTTCGGATGAAACTTTGTTGTGATAGCGGCTTTATATTTATGTGTTTGGGTTTTCTTGGGTTGGAGACGTTATTTTCTGTGGTGTAGTCCTTTTCTCTGGTGATGTTTTTTTCCTGTTCGTGTTCTCAGGGGGTGTTGCATGGGATCCAAGTCGATGCGTTTGCTGATAGAGTTCCAGTTGAAATGCCATGATTCTCGAATATCTCGTGCGTGTCTCTTCTTAGCATGTCCTAGAACGGACGTGTTGTCCCATTCGAAGTGATGTCCTTCCTCATCCGTATGTAAGGATAATAGTGACAGATGATTATGTCTTTTTGTGGCCGGTTGATGTTCATATATCCTGGTGGCTAGTTTTCTGCCCTTTTGTCTAATGTTGTGCTTGTTACACGGTATTTTGGAAATGGTGGTATTAAAGGCAGATAAGGCCCTCAGAACTGTTGGCCTGCATCCGATAATTTTAAAACATGTGACCGCAGAGATAGTGGATGTATTACTTAGGACATACACAAGCGTCCTTGGATTCTGGAACGATGCCAAAGTATTGGAAACTTAGTAACGTGACACCCTTATTGATAACAGGAGGTAGCTACATGTTGGGAAATTATACAGCAGTGCGTTTGACCTCTGGAGTGGTGATGTTTCTTCAGCTAAATGAAAAGTATGAAATAACTGAACATTGGGAAAAACAAAGATCAATTCACCAGTGTCAACTGGTTTCATGGGGGGGGGGGGGGGGGGGGGGGGGGGGGGGGGTAGGTTGTGCTTGACAAAACTGCTGGAGTTCCATTGAGGACATAACTTGCAACGTAGATCATGGGGATTTAGTGATATGTCAAGATGTGCAATATCTATACCTTCAGAAGGTATTTGACAAGGTGCGACAAAACTATCTGATCTAGAAGCTTATATCCCAGAGGTTTAAATGCAGGTGACTGAATTATTTAGAGGATTGGATAAATGTCAGGAAGCTGAATGTCGGAATAAATGTCCTTCTCCAACAAACTGACACGAACGAGGTGCTGCAGCTTCAGCTCTCAGGCTTCAATTATTTACATTCTGTACAAATGAGTTGGTAGGAGAGACAAAATTTAACAACACAACTCACAGATGGTGGGAAAATATGTGTAAAACTGGCTATGATGAGCAAATAAAGAGTTTACAGATGAATATTGCTAAGCTGAGAGAATGGGACAGCATCCTGCAGACGGAATTTAATGTGTATAAGTGCAATGTTGTCTGGTTTGGAAAGAAAAATTAAAGTCCGAATAATTTCTTCAATAGGAGCTGGTTCAAAGTGCGTTGATGTTGAAGTTCTAGGTGCATTTATGCGCGCATCGTAATAAGTAGGTATTCAGGTGCAACATATGTTAAGAAAGGCAAATGAAAGCCTGGCATCTACTCCCAACAAAAAAACAAAAACGAAACTGGATTGCGAAGGTGTTGCGAAACTTATCTAATCATGATCTAGAGGAGCCGGTGTTGGACTGGGATGGACATTTTTTTTAATCACACAACAACAGGTTATAGTCCAACAGGTTTATTTGGATACACTAGATTTTGGAGTGTTGGGCCTTCATCACGTAACTAATTGATGACGGAGCAGAGCGCAGAAAGATAGTGCTTTCAAATAAGTGTATTGTACTATTATTGGGTGTTGTGTTTGTTTTGTTTTTTTAATTTGTACGATTATATAAGTCCACAATTCCTCATCTCAATTATTGTGCCCAGTTTTGGTCTCTTTACTTGAGGATTGATGTGGTGGCATTGGAGACAGTCCTGAGGAGGTTCACCAGCTTGATTCCAGGAATGAAAGGGTTGTCATACGAAGAGCAGTATGATAGCTTCTGCTTGTACTCCCTGGAGTTCAGAAGACTGAGGGAGAATCTGATTGACATAATGAAACTTGAAAAGGCATTCATAAGGTGGACTTTGGAAAGATGTTCCTATGTGAGACAGCCTCGAACACGTAGTCCTTGATATAAAGTGAGAGGAAGTAGTCTTAAAACTGAGGTGAGGAGAAACTACTTCTCTCAGCGGATGGTGAATCGGTGGAACTCACTGCACCAGACTGTACTGTGGTGGAATCAATCAACAGATTTATGAATTAGATAGATACGTTTCTGATGAAAATCGGGGTTAGGGCTGTGGCGAGCTGGTAGGAAAGTGAGGTTGAGACCAGGTTAAGAGTAGCCATGATCATGTCAAATGGTGCATTTTTTCGAAGTGATGGATTTCCTCCTCCCACTCCTAATTCTTATGTTCTTGTGTTGTTTCATTTGCAGTTCATTGGATTTATTTCGCCGTTGGTTGTTGAAGTGACAGGAGTCAAGGGATTTGTTTGAGGGAGATGCAGTTTGCTCCATGTGTCAGGAACAAGACAGTAATGAGCAGTCAGGTCTTGTTGATTGCCATATCAGGCCTGGCAACTAGATGGCCTATCCCTCATCTTAATTCCTGACGTACAAGTGCCTACACTAAACCAAATCAATGTGTTACAGTCAGGCACACAGTCCATAATTAACATGCCAATTGCATAATCAAGCGGAAAGTGTTCATTTCGATCGGAGGAGTTAGCCATTCTTCTAAGATTAAATGGTAATTTGCTTCAACTGCAAGTTGAGAACTATGTTATGGGACTGCAAAACACATTAGCATTGTCGCAAGTTGGTAGATTAGATATCGATCAGAATTATCATGTTATCAATTCCATTGGATTGTGGCCATAATCTGTATGTCTTGGAAAATATTTTGAATGTACTATGGAAAAGTAGAAGCAGTGGATAGGATAGAAAGTGCATATATGAATAGGACATACTTCTGTAAAGAGTTCGAGGTGAATCAAATGAAGGGAGCAATATTGGTCTTTGGATAATAGTCAGAAAAATGTGTCTGTGTTTGAACACGCTGGCGAATTGAATAGTAAAACAGTGTATTATTTCAATGGACAGAATATGAAATTGAGGCACGAAGAATGGTGCACCTGGACCACAAACAAAACCTCAGCATCAACATCAACCTTTACAGGAAACAATATTAATGTTGAAATATGTTGAATCCGAATACATTTAGATGTAGGGAAGTTTATTTTCTAAGTCTTATAAACTAATGGTGAGACCAATTAAACTTTAAGAGTATGTCTCTGCTTTATTGAGCCTTCCAGTAAGGTGAACAGCTGCTCTCCTCAAGCAGTCCATACCTCTCATGGTTTAGAAGTGCCAGTTTCGGACTCTGGTGGACAAAGTTAAATATCACACAACACCCGTTTATGTGTATAACCAGATTGGACTATAACGTAGTGTTGTGTGATTTTTTTTAACGTTGCATTTCTCTCATGTCCTTGAAAGCCTCGATCAGGACCCCCTCTCAACCTCGTCTGCTTTACACAAAGAACCTAACCTCTCTTCTCAGTTTGAGTACTCTCTTGCCTTGGTTCTTCTGAGACGCATCACTGCATATTTACCATTGTTAAGTTTCATCAGCTATTGGCTTGGCTGCCTGAACAATCTGTTTAAATCCTTCCGTAACCGAATAATTTCCTCCTCACTGTGAACCATCCAGGAATTATTGTGTCATTCCCAATATTATTTCTTATTCCACCCAAAATCTATCTATTAAATTCTCGTGATTACCATTTCTGAATTTCAGAAATAAGCCTTGATTTTCTATCTGTTGTTCAGATGTTATTCAGAGAATAAGAATTAAGAATTCGAAACAGTTGCTTTTCCTATTTAGTTTTGATTTACAGCGTGATGCAGTTGAGGTATTTTTTATCTGGGAGGCACATACTTCTTTTCTTTGGGCATGGATCTGAGATCTCCTTTTATTCTATGCCCCTCTGTATGTTTTATTCATGAGGCTTCTGCGTAATTAATATTGGACTACAATTAGGTGTCTTTCACATCAACATTTGTGTTTTGCATGGAGCTGGATAATGTTCATTGTAACGTTCCAAGCAATATTCAGAATTGAAAGACTTTTTTTCATGAGCAGGATTGACACTGACTCACAGTTTATTTGAAAGAGCTAGAGTGATAAGCATAAACAGTCAATTAATTTCTACATTATAGTCACAGGGTAGCAAATCAATTCATATCGTCAAGCCGAACTAGAAATTGGCAGCAAATGATTAGTACATGCATCATCATCTGTTCTTGATATTGTAAGAATTCGTAGAGCAGCATGGATCTTACAGCTGCTTCGGGAATTGCATGCATAGTTATTGCTTTATGATAGTTTCTGCGTTAAAAGAGTCATTATAGTTTATCACTCTAAGATTACATTTCCTTTTTATTAACATTCAAACAAAGCGAAAAGAACGCGACTTCTTTTTCAATTAAATTGTTTTTAACGAACTTTTTAAGTGTGGTCTGCACTGAAATTTAGAAAAATCTGTACATTCTTGAAAAGATTCTATTCACTTTGCATTTTTTTTTTATTTCAAACTTCATTCCAAAGAGTCCTCCAATTGTACAGCTTCGGACAAAACTCTTTTTTGAGGAATTTATTGAAGAGGCATCTTTTTATTGAATTAATTAGCTAAATGGTTAATTTTACAGATAGGTCAACGCTCTCCGATGGCTATTCCTCTATAAAATAACTATTCAGTTTTCGAATTGCTGAAGAGGATAGTCTCTCTGAGGAAAATGGAGAAGCCTTCAAGTATTGGACACTTGGAATAATTATTATGTTAATCAACATTTGATAAGATTTATTAGAAATATTGCTACAAGGGATTGTCCTGTCACGGCCATGAACTTGAGAGACGGAGGCAGTGAGAAAATGTAGTTTGGTTTGTTCCTTTCCTGCTGCGAGGATTAAGATTGTCAGTAAACGTTTCAAACGTACTACTAAAGATGAGATTGAGAAGCATGAAAGTATTGCACATATTGTTAAGAATGACATTTTTCGGGGAAGCTTAAAGCAGTACAGAGTGAATTTAAGAGGAGAGGTAGAAGAATTTTAAACAAAAAACAAAGAAACATAAAAGTAGCATTTTCTGGTTTACGTCCAGTGCCGAACTCAACCGGGGAAGGAACAAAAGGTTAAAGGAGAAAAACAATGGCTGAAGAGCTGGTGTGGATTTCTAGGAATTTAGGTTTCTTGGAAATTGTAATGCGATTTGGAAAAAAAAATGATGTGTTACAAAAGGATTGGTCTCATCTAAATTGGAAAGCGACCAATATCTTAGCAGGGAGAAGATGGCAAGTGGAGGTATTCTAAGAGGCAGTGTACATGATAGGGTAGATGGAGAAGATTCTGAATGCAAGGAGAGCACGTCAAATAGAGAGTAAAGACTAGAAAGTCAGAGTATATAGTAATTCTGAAGAACTAAGTTGTATTTATTGTAACACAAGGGATGTTACAGGGAAGAAGCCGAAAATGTGTTGCTGGAAAAGCGCAGCAGCTCAGGCAGCATCCAAGAAGCAGGAGAATCGACGTTTCGGGCATGAGCCATTCTTTAGGAATGAGGAAATTGTGCCAAACAGGCGAAGATAAAAGGTAGGGAGGAGGGACTTGGGGGAGGGGCGTTGGAGATGCGATAGGTGGAAGGAGGTTAAGGTGACGGTGATAGGCCGGAGTGGGGGTCGGGGCGGAGAGGTCAGGAAGAAAATTGCAGGTTAGGAAGGTGGTGCTGAGTTCGAGGGTTGGGACTCAGACAAAGTGGGGGGAGGGGATTGATGAATAAGCTATTGCTGTAACTAGGGAAGCCCTTTCTGAAAAAAAATGCAATGAAAATATATGGGAAGAAATTAAAAATAAGACAGGAAATATCACTTTGATCGGATTGTACAATATGCTCTCCAACAGTGAGATAGAAATTTAGAAATAAATATGTAGGGAGATTTCAGATATATGCAAGCATAACACGGTTGTTATAAAAGGAATTTTAATTTTACAAACGTTGACGTGGAGCACCAATGTATTAAACGACTAGGTGTCGAATACTTTGTGAAATGTGTTCCAGATTATCAATATGTTAATGCTTCTACTAGAGAAGTAACAGAACCACACCTTCCCTTAGGCAATAAGGAATGTCTGACGTAAAAGTGAGGAAATATTTTGGGTCTCGAAATCATAACTCTCAAAATGGTTACATTAACGCATAAGCCTTCCATTAAAAGAAATAATGTTTTTAATTGGAGTTCCGCAAACGTTAATGGCACGACACGAGATCTTTCAAAGATTGAACGAAGTAGACTGTTCGCAGATAAAAGGATTTTTGATAAGTGGAAGACGTTCAGCAGTGTGGCGACCAGAGTTCAGATACAAAAATTTCCTGGGAAGTGAAAGGAATGGCTGGTAAGATTAAGGAACAAGTGATGAATAAAGTTGTTGGGCTTCTGCTCAAGAATTAAAGAGAAGCTCACATAGCGTGTGAGACATTCTTAAGACACACATCAGGAAGGCAAAAATGGGATATGAGATATCATTGACAGATAAGGTTGAGGATAATCCGAAGACAAGCAAAACTATATTAAGAGCGCAAGGGTAACTAGGGAGAGGGTGGATCCTCTGAAAGACCAAGGAGGTTATCTTTTTGTTAAACCAAGGAGAATTGGAACAAAATCATCCCATTCCCGTCTTTGGACAGCGATAAACACACACAAATTTCTGTATCTCGCACATACTTATATTGCACTCCGTCTTCCATTTGTCAACACATTGAACCATTTGATCAAGATCCTTTTGTAATCGTAGAAAGCCTTCTTCACTATCCATTGCACCATCAATTTTGGCGTCATCCACAAACTTACAGAAAATATCTCGAATGTTTTCATGCAAATCATTTATATAAATTCAAAACAATGAGAACCCAGAAATAACGTCAGTGGAACACTGCTGGTCACAAGATTCGGGTCCGAAAAGCAAACCAGCACCATTACTCTCCGTCTCTTGCTATTCAACCAATTGAAATTGCGAGGGAGAAAGTTAGAAATTCTGGAAGCATCGGAGCAGAGAGAAACGGAATTAACTTAGTTCTGAGTCCAAAATGACTTTTTCAGAACAGGTTAATATCAGACTCAATAGGTTAACTCTGTTGTTATCTCAACATTCCTGCCTCATTTGTTGCATTTCTCTACCATTTTGTGCATTTATTCCAAATTTCTATCATCTCTAGTATTTTGCTTTTTCTTAATGAATCTAGATGTCAAACCGGGTTACGTTTGGATAATATGTTATATTCCTGTTCCAATTGGTTGTGCTGATGATACTTGCATTACACTGGAGTATGTATCTTCTTTAATGTCCAAAAACAAATTTTGCAACTATCCTCTTGCATGCATCAATCTCAGCAATATCTTTCCATTTTAAAGGCAATTTATAGACAGCTGCACTTTATAAACCAGCAGGAATAGATTATTGATGTTGACATCGTCTGTCTTCTTTATGGAGAAACGTGTCTTCTCAGGCTCTCAAAGCTTTTCATACATTGCTCTGAAGAATTACAGCAAAGCCATTAGTTTCGCAGCCCATCGTCTCTGCACCAGCTCGAAATAAAGTATCACTCAATTGTACTCCACTGTAATCTCACTGTAACCGTAGATATTTTGTAGTCTGTGTCTGTTATTAGTTTGAATATCCTATTTAGACATACGAACAATCTTATCAACCTGTATAACCAGTGATTAAATAGTCTATATATAAAAGAAGAATTTCCTACAACACATTTAAAATTGTCCCGTTCCATTCAAATTGCCATTCGGCATCCATCTTACAAATGTTATCTGTTCCATTGCTCTGCATTGCTTTTCAGTCTGTTTGTCAGATAAAAAATCATGGTTGAATACTCGTGACTGGGACATATTATTGTAATCCCCTCAAGTCTCCTGAGTCATTGGGCCCACTCCTTTCTGTGGCCAAGCCACTGTGATATACATTCTGTCCCTGACTCATTAATCCATGATTGTTAACGGATAATGTTATTGTATATGCACATCTGCATTTATACTGAACTCAGAAATTATAAGACTTAATGTTTCGAGGCCAGTAAACTGCATTAACGTGGTTATTAGTTTATAATTAAAAAATGAAATACATTGCATGTTGAAGATACAAAATTGCCTTATTAAAGCAGCGAGCGGAATGTCCAGACGAATATATACTACCTGTCTATGGTCAGGGCAAATGTGTTCATTGAAAATATGTTGGTTGGCGTCTGTTCTAGTCGAGGACAGATCAGCACAGTAACAGCATTTTGATAGTGTTGAATGGGGAGCGTAGAGTGGAGAATCTGGTGGTTAGAGCATTGTACATGGACAACACAACAGAATCATCTAGCATGTGAAAAAGACATCCATTATCCCCACTCACAACTGAAATTTCTAGACGAATTGGTGATGGCAGGTGAGACCAATAGCCAGCGAAGTCAACATCCAAACAAGACCAGATGTTATTTTGAACTGAAAGTGCCAACCGAAAAGGAGTTAATTCGAAATATTTGCACTGTGACTGTGATTGACATCCGTCTCCATGGATCTTAATTGTGTCACTGGTGGTTTTCCCTCTTCTATTAGTAAGGGATTGTAGCACCTCCGACACTAGCAGGGATCAACAGCTGCACAGATAGGGAGAGGAGAAATCAGCATCAGAGAATAGACCGGAATGTTACAACAATGAATCGGAATCAGAGAATAGACTATAATGTTCCAAAAATGGACCGGAGTTTATCCGGGGGTCTCTCCTATTTTTCCCAGTCTTTGTCAAAAGTATCAGATCGGATACTCGGTTTACTGATGATTATTCAGGCGGGTTACTATCCCATCCTCGCTATTGTTGGTGTTCCTGGTAAGTCTCTTTACCGCTGTCCATGTATTCATCCTGTAAACCATGGTGAGGTTCGTTACAATTTTAGTTATCTATATTTGGCCAAGAGGGAAACTATTTTCTTCAGTTTCGTCTACAAGCTTCATTAATTACTCACAAATTTAAAACTCTCCCCTCCGCACCAGGTCCAAATGTAAGACTGTTCACTGTACCCAGGTCTCTTTCTGCCCTGAATTGATTTATAACTCAGTAATCTTCATATCAGTAAAGCTATCAACTGCTAAGTCAATAATATTTTCAGTTCCCATCTCGGCATCAGTATTGTTGGTAAATAAAGCATGATCTGTGCCTTGTTAAAATTCAGACTTTACGATTCCAGCTCTCTTCTAAGCACTCTTTCAGTTACAAATATTTTGATCTCTACCTTGTGTTTGTTTCAGAAGGAAATTCATGGTCGGTACACATCAGATTAGTAATGTCGCTCAATAACTCAGAAGCACAGGTTATTACAATAAAGACACTAAAAACTCTACTTCACTAATGATCATTTGTAAAGAAATCCAGCCTTGATATGTGGTCTGGGTTAAGAGTGACTTCAGGCTCACAACAATGTGCTTGTTTCTATACTACTTAAGGAATGGCCTCACAATAATGGGTATTTAGTGAGGTCAACAGATGCTGCCCTTGCTAGCGGTGCAGACATCCCATTTAATAATATAATTAACGATTAAGTAAAGTAAAGAATGATGTTCAGATCCGAAACAAAAGGAATTAAGGAAGTGCCAGATTTGGCAGCGTCGGGTCGAGGGAAAAACATTCTGAGTCCATACATCATGTGGCTATGAGGATGATGCAGGAGGAAGAACTTCAAATACGTAGACCATTGGGATACCTTCTGGGGAAGATGGGACCTGTACATGAAGGACGGTTGCACCTGAACTGGAGGGGTTCAAATATCCTGCGTGAGAGATTTGCTCCTGCGGTTCGGGCGGGTTTAAGTTAGTTTGACAGTGGGGTGGGAATCAGAGCCACGCAAGTGAGAGGGGGGCAGTGGCAGATCGGGCAGTGACAGGATGTAGTGAATCTATCGGGAAGGTTTCTCACGCGATGAAGCAAAGGGATTGGTTAAAGCGTGCCTGCGTCAACACAAGGAGTGTCAAATATAAGAGTAATAAACTTAGAGCACGGATCATTACTTGGGCATATGATCTTGTGGCCATCACGGAGACGTGGCTTTCACATGGGCAGGAATGATTGCATGATGTTCCAGGGTTTAGAACGTTTAAAAAAAACTGGAACGGTGGAAAAAGAGGAGTGGGTGTAGCATTGCTGATCAGAAAATGTATCACAGCTACAGAAATTACGGTTGTTGAGGAAGGTTTGTCTACTGAGTCAGTATGGGTGGACGTTAAGTACCAAAGGGAAGAGCCACCTGATTGGGGTTTCTCCCCAGAACACGAAAAGCAGAAGAGAGATTGAAGAACTCGTAGGCGGGCAGATTCTGGAAAAATGCAGATATAGCAGGGTTGTTGTTATGGGTGATTTTAACATTCGCAATATTGACGAGAACCTCAAATGGTTTGGATTGCGCCATTTTTGTTAAGTGTGTTCAGGACGGTTTCCTTACTCAGTATGATTACAGACCGACGAGGGGAGAGGCCATTTTGGATTTGTTGCTCGGCAATGAGCCAGGATTGGTTTCAGATCCCGGGATGGTATAACACTTTGGTGAAATTAATCACAACTGTCTCACACTTACCATAGCCTTGGAGAGGGAAAGGTGCAGTTACGGAGTGAAGATATTTAATTGGTGAAAAGGGAATTATGATGCTATGAGATAGGAGTAAGAAAGTACAGACTGCGAGCCATTGTTCCACGGAAAGGCACAGCAGGCATGTGGGGACTATTTATGGTGTAGTTATTGCGAGTGATGCATGATTTGTTCCTCTGAGACTGGTAAGAATGGATAAGATTAACGAGCCTCAGATGATGAAGCTCAGAGGAGCTTCTTGTCAAAATAGAGAAGGCAGCTGACTTCAGGTGGAGGTTCCAAGGATGTATCACAGCTTCAGACGATTACAGGCTTGCTAGAAAGGAGCTCAGAAGTGGACTGTGGAGAGCCAGGAGTAAGCAGGAAAAAGGCTTATCAAGAAGGATTAGGGAGAATAAAGACAATTTCCTCATACGTGAGGAATAAGAGAATGATTAGGGAGAAGGTAGGGCCGATCAGGGATAGCTTAGGGAACTTGTGCGTGGAGTCTGATCAGGTAGGGGAAGCCCGAAATGAGTTCTTTTTTTGCTTCGGTTTTCACGAAGAAAAAATACCTTACTGTGAATGAGAACGTTGAGGAGCTGGGATACAGGCTTGACCAGATCAAGATTGATAAAGTTGCTGTGCTAGAAATGTTGGAAAACATTAAAATTGATAAGTACACAGAGCCAAACCACATATATCCTAGGCTGCTCCGGAAATTGAGAAATGAGGTTGCTAACCCGCTGGCGATTATCTTTGCCTCCTTACTGTCGATGGGAGTCGTACCGGAGAATTGGAAGGTGTCAAATGCACCTCTTTTCAAGAAGAGTTATAGGGAAACCCCTGCCAATTATAGACCAGTCAGTCTTACTTCTGTGGTCAGCAAAGTTTTGGAAAGAATTCTGAGGATAGGATTTATGTATATTTGCCAAAGCATAATGTGAATAAAAGCAGTCAGCATGTCTTTGTGTGGGACAGGTCATGCCTCACAAACCTTATTGAGTTATTTGATGAGGTGAAAAGAGAGGTCAACGAAGGTCGAGAAGAGGATGTGGTGTTTCTGGACTGCAGCAAGGCATTTAATAAGGTTTCTCCATTGTAGGCTCATTCATAAATTCAGGAAGTATGGGATACAGGGGAGGTGTGGCTATATGGATTCAGAATTGGTTTGCTGACGGAAGGTAGAGAATGGTAATGGAGGAGAAAGTGAGGTCTGCAGACGCTGGAGATCAAAGCTGAAACTTTATTGCTGGAACAGCACAGCAGGTCAGGCAGCATCTAGGGAACAGAAGATTCGACGTTTCGGGCACATGCCCTTCTTCAGGAGATGGAAAGCATTCTGCCTGGAGGTCAGTGTTGAATGGGGTCCCGCGGTTTTCTGTTATTGTGCCTGTGCTCTTGGCAGTTTATATAAATGACTTGCATGAGGAAGTTGAGGTTAGAGTGCTGGAAACCTTGAGGAAGGTTCTTTACGCAGAGAGTTGTGAATTCATGGAATGCGTTGTCAGTTGTGGTTGTGGAGGCAGTGTCATTAGGGACATTTAAGTGACTGATGGACATGCACATGAACAGCAGTGAGTTGAGGGGTGCGTAGGTTAAGTTATGTTATTTTACATTCGGATTAACCCTCGGCACAGCATCGCGGGCTAAAGGGCCTGTTCTGTGCAGTATTTTTCTATGCTCTATGCTCACTCAGAACTGAATTAAGCTGTGAAATAGTGTGATTGATGTTGGTGACACGAATGCGTGTTTTGAAGGGGAGAAGAAAAAATAACAACAAACATTAGGCACAGGAACAGGCTCACTGGTCCTCCAATCCTGCGAGATCCAGATTTTCTCCCCAAACCTGCCGCCTATTTTCTATGCATATGTATCGCTTTGCTCGCTGCCCATTCATGCATCTTCTAGATAGATTTGAAATGATGCTGTTGTTCCTGCTCCTACTATCTGTGCTGGCAACGCATTCCCGGCACCAACCAAACTCTGAATGAAGAACTTTGCTCTCATATCTCTTCTAAAATTTCCCTCTCACTTTGAACTCGTAACTCCTATTGATTTGGTTCTCTGCTCTGAGTAGAAGTTTCTTGCTATCCTCGCTGTTTACACCTCTCATGATTTTGTAGACCACAATCAGGTCCCCCTTCAATCTACTTTTTCCAATGAAAATAATTATAATCTACTGAAACTCTCTTCGTAACATCATAGTGAATCTCCTCTGCAGCTTCTCCAAAACAACCACATACTTTTGGTAATATAGTAAAAGGAACAGCATGCAGTATTCCAAATTGGGCCGAACGATAGTCTAATACAACTGTAACATGATCTGAAAACTCTTATGCTCAGTACCTAGTCCAATGAAGGAAAGCATGCCCTATGCATTGTTGAACACTCTACTGACCTGCATTGCCATTTTCAGAGAACAAGAGACCTGAGTGCCCAGATCTCTGCACATACATTTTCTCCAGGAACTTCCCATTTATTGCGTAGTTCGCTATTGAGTTGAATCTTCCAAATGCATCAACTCAAATTTGTCCAGTTTGAACTCCATCTACCATTTCTCTGCCCAACTTTCCAATCTATTGATATTATGCTGTATTCTTTGACAGTACCCTTCACTATCTGCTCCTCCACCAGTCTTCATGACATCTGCAAAGTTGCTTATGAGTCAACCTAGACTTTCCGACTGATCATTGAGGGAACTCATGAACAACAGTGGTCCCAGCATGGATCCCTGTGGAACACCACTGCTTACAAGTCTCCATTTTCAGAAGTTCCCTTCCACTCTTACTCTATGTCTCCTGTTGCCCAACCAGTTCTCTATCCATCTATCCAGAACACCCTGGTCCAGAATTCCTATGGGGCAACAAGTAATCAGCACAGTACATTGTCTGTTGTCCTTCGTTGCAAAATGATTAAATTACAGGAGTCAAGAAAACTTTCTGCAATTGTAGATTATTATTGAGATAGTACTTGGGTCATTGTATTCAGATTTTCCCTCCTTTCATAGGAATGAGCACATTGCCGCAGAGAGATAGTGCAAAGGAGTATCACCATACGAATCCCTTTGTTGATCGTTCCATAAGGAGAGGGTGAAGGAAATGTGTTTTTAATCTGTGACACTACCAAAGAATAAATGTCAATTGCATTAAACCGTGAGGGTTATGGACGAACAAACATTATTTTCAAATCAAAGCATCCATAGCATGAAAAATGACGTCTTTTCCCGCGATACATGTTTTCACATCTGAACAATTAAATAGATAGGAAAGGTGCTAAGTTCAGGTCAATAGGTTGAGTGGGGATGGACATTTTGGTCATCATGGAGCAGTTAGGTAAAAACAATGACTGCAGATGCTGGAAACCAGATTCTGGATCAGTCGTGCTAGAAGAGCACATCAGTTCAGGCAGCATCCAAGGAGCTTCGAATTCGACGTTTCGGGCAAAAGCCCTTCATCAGGAATAAAGGCAGTGAGCCTGAATCGTGGAGAGATAAGCTAGGGGAGGGTAGGGGTGGGGAGAGAGTAGAATAGAGTACAATGGGTGAGTGGGGGAGGAGGTGAAGGTGATAGGTCAGGGAGGAAAGGGTGGAGTGAATAGGTGGAAAATGAGCTAGGCAGGTCGGACAAGTCCGGACAAGTCATGGGGACAGGGCTGAGCTGGAAGTTTGAAACTCGGATGAGATGGGGGAAGGGGAAATGAGGAAGCTGTTGAAGTCCATATTGATGCCCTGGGGTTGAAGTGTTCTGAGGAGGAAGATGAGGCGTTCTTCGTCCAGGCGTCTGGTGGTGAGGGAGCGGCGGTGAAGGAGGCCCAGGACTTCCATGTTCTTGGCAGAGTGGGAGGGGGAGTTGAAATGTTGGGCCACGAGGCGATGTGTTTGATTGGTGCGGGTGTCTCGGAGATGTTCCCTAAGCGCTCTGCTAGGAGGCGCCCAGTCTCCCCAATGTAGAGGAGACCGCATCGGGAGCAGCGGATACAATAAATGATATTAGTGGATGTGCAGGTAAAACTTTGATGTATGTGGACGGCTCCTTTAGGGCCTTGGATAGAGGTGAGGGGGGAGGTGTGGGCACAGGTTTTACAGTTCCTGCGGTGGCAAGGGAAAGTGCCAGGATGGGAGGGTGGTTCGTAGGGGGGCGTGGACCTGACCAGGTAGTCACGGAGGGAACGGTCTTTGCGGAAGGCGGAATAGCGTGGGAAGGGAAATATATCCCTGGTGGTGGGGTCTTTTTGGAGGTGGCGGAAATGTCGGAGGATGATTTGGTTTATGCGAAGGTTTGTAAAGTGGAAGGTGAGCAGCAGGGGCGTTCTGTCATTGTTACGGTTGGAGGGGTGGGGTCTGAGTGCGGAGGTGCGGGATGTGGACGAGATGCGTTGGAGGGCATCTTTAACCACGTGGGAAGGGAAATTGCGGTCTCTAAAGAAGGAGGCCATCTGGAGCAGTTGGGCCTGTCTCCCTGCTATAGGACTCTATGACTCTATGATAATTATCGTTGTGAAGTCCCCATGTTCGATGAAAGAGAGCTCCACGCTCTGAAAAAAAACTGTAACTGCCTCTGTATACAGTTGGTATGTGACCCTGCATTGAGCATTATGTTGTTTCCATATCTGTCAGCATCCACTGTCCGAAAAAAATTAACCCTTCACACCGGTTTCTGAACTCCACAGAGAACATCAGTCAGTCTTCTCGGAGATGGAGAATATCTCCTTGAGCCTTGGTACATCTAAGTTCCCTCCTCACCATCAGAAAACCACATTAATGAAACACGTGCGTAGCGTTAGCAATGGAGTCAGGCCAAACAACATAGAGCCGTCCACCTTTGCAGCCTCTGCTTCATTTGTTTGTTATGTCGGAACATCAATGATGTCCTCCAATTTCTGCGTTTCAGTCTGGAGGGGCTTATGACCTCATCTGTACACTTGTCAGTGTCTCGAGCGGCTGAATGTGGTCCACCTGATCTAAGGGAAGAGGTTCAATGACATTTTGGGGTGCCCGTTCTCCCTTCTTACTAGCGTGTTATGCAAACGAGACTTCTTCTCTTGCTGTAGAACAAGAGACAAACGAGAATTTGGCAAAAAAAAAACAAAACAGAAAGTCAGGGAGAATCTGGAGGTGGAGAATTCAACGATTCAAATATAGCATTTTTCATGACTGAGGGTGGGGGTTGCTGTTCCCAATGCAAAATTTCACACCAAAAGCCAATCATTTTTGTTGTGGTACTCTCGCCCTTTCTATCTGTTCATTCTGCATTAATAGATTCCTTGAATCCATTGATTATCGTCCAAACCATTTCTCAACCAGAGGGAAAGAGATTGACTTTCCAGTGAATACAAAGTTATTGGAAAAAGAATGCCACAAGGCATAAGAACAACAGTATGGTCATCCGCTCATTAAGTCTACTTTTCCTTCCAATTAGGTTATATTTTTGCTGATGATCCGCTATTTCACTTCACTACATTTTCACCATATCACTTGTTTGACAATACGGCTTTCTCAAACTTGAAGATATTTAATGAACCAGCTTTATGGTCTTCTGAATTTTTAAAAATTGCTTCCCTCCCACTGATTTGAGATTTAAGGTCTTTAAATCCAGGCCTTGTTTCTGAGAATATCGGTGAAACTTGAACATATATTAGATGTTGCCCTGTCCGATCACACTACCTCTATGGCCAGAGGCAAAAAACCCCCAAAAGATACAGAATTGTAATTCGTCCCTCATTTCTACATCAGCATAAGATACAGCTCACCCGGATATGGGCATTTGACCGGTATGCATCGCGCATAAACTTCCAGTTCTTCCTCAGCTTTTATATCAATTTGATCAAGGTTTACACTGTCACTCTCCCGGAATCTAGTAACTCATTCTTCAATGTAAAGATTGATAACATATTCTGTGGCTCCACGCACACCTTGACTCCTTGTTCCATAATACTTCCCACTGTTTGCTTTGTTATCCTCATTTGCTTAGTAAAATGCTAAAATAGTTTGATTCTTGGTAACCTTACACATAATGTTTTATCACTCCTCTTTTTACTCTTCTACTTAAGTTTTGCCTGACACTCTATGCATTTCTTGTAAATCGATTGACCTGCTGACTTTACACCGACTTTAAGCTTCTCTTTCTTTTTAATTCCATTCTGAATAAATGTAAACATCCAAGGTTCTCTGCACTGAAAGAGTCATAGAGTCATATAGATGTATAGCATGGAAACAGACCCTTCGGTGCAAACCATCCATGCCGATCAGATATCCCAACCCAATCTAGTCCCACTTGTTTCCGAAATTTCATCTTCGATGTGACATGTTGGGCTGACATGGTCATCATTTCTATTTTGATCTTCTGGTCCCCCAACAGCTCCACCACACGCTATTTCGTTACTGTTTTACGAGGCAAATACAACGACTGCAGATGCTGGAAACCAGAGTCTAGATTAGAGTGGTGCTGGAAAGGAAACAGCAGTTCAGGCAGCAACTGGGAGCAGTAGTATCGACTTTTCAGGCAAAAGCCACCGTTCACAAAAGCAACTCTTCTTTGGTGAGATCTTGGTTTTTTAAACAAAGTATTTCTCCCCAATCCAAAAAAAATCCCATTTTGCAAACTTTTTATGTATTTTGCTAACAAAACTTAAAATGTATTATGTCACGACCATTGTAATGTCCTGTAATGCTTTTCCAATCCTGCCTGGATCACCTGACTGGTTTCATTCCCCAAAATGAGACCCAGCAGTCCACCGTCCCTTGTTCACTGTTATGCATGTTGGCATGAGAAGTTGTGTGGAATAAATTTCAAACCTTCTGTCCCCTCTTAAAAAGTTATCACTGCCCTTATAAATGTTGGGAATTGAAATGCCTGAATATAATGATCCTATTACCTTTTTTACCCACCTCAGAAAATTGAATCTATATTTGCTCCTGTATTTTCTTTTACATTCGTGTCTGCAATCGATCCCCAGCAGTGTGTCCGTGATTGTCTTGATCTTAAGCTCAACATAACAAGCCTCGTTTGAAGATCATTTCAAGATATTATTCCTCCTTAGTGCAGTAACTGTCTCCATCATTAATAAAACACCACAGTTTCTTTTAAACACGTTGCTGTCCTGTATATAGTTCCTATACCTCAGAATGTTCAGTTGTCAGCCCTGACCTCCCTCAAACACGTCTCTGTGTTGGCACAAATGCGACACTTGCACATGTCTACTCATTCCCTTATCACGTATGTGCGTCCGATAATACTCACTGTTAAAGTAAAGGATATCCAGCTGGGAATATAACACCTGGAATATTCTGACCCACGGAGTCCATCCATCATTCCCTGCTTGTTATCAGGCTGCCCAATTCATGCAACAAATTATAACTCTGGGAGTGAATGAATATTTATCGAATCGTAAATACTTTTTTCTAAAGTAAAGTACTCATCAAATGCAAATTTCCAGAACTGGGCTTTACCTCCATGCACCGTGAATTTCTGGTCATTACTTCCTCTCAGTGTTCAGAGGAGACAGCCTTCAATGATGGAGGAAGTGAGGAATGCAGATGCTCCAGAATTAAGCTTGAAAAGTATGACGCTGGAAAAATACAGCAGGCCAGGCAGCATCCCAGAAGCAGGAAAGCCAACGTTTTAGATATAAAACCTTCATCAGCTGAGCATTAGTGCATTCCTATGCTATCAATTCCATGATTAACAGGCTACTGCGAACCCATTTTCTCAGGAAGGTAGCAGTGTATGTAACACTGCAATGGAAAGCACTCAATCATCAAGTGTAGATAATGCGCCTGAGACAGATGGGATATACCCTAGGTTACTACAGGAATCGAATGCAGAGATTGCTGCGTTTTTGGGGCGATGATCTTTGCATCATAATTGTCCACTGGAGTAGTGCCAAATGTTATTCCCTTGTTCATGAAAGGGAGTAGGGATAACACTGCGAATTACAAAACACACAGTCTTACATCAGCGGTGGGCAAAATATTGGAGAAAATTCTGAGCGACAGGATTTATTAATACTTAGAAATACATAGTTTGATTCGAGAGAGTCAACATGTCTTTGTGAGGGGCAGACCATGCCTCACAAATCTATTAATTCTTTGAGAATGTGTCAAAACAACTTGATAAATGTAGAGCAGTGGATGTGCGTTACTTGGATTTTAGTAAGGACTTTGGTAAAGGTTTCCACAGTAGGCTCATTCAGAAATTACGAAGGCATGGGATGCACGGAAATCTGACTATCTGGATACAGAATTGGCTGACCCATAGATGACAGAGTCGCGGATAGATGGAATGTCTTCATCCTGGAGTTTGGTGTACAGTGGTGTTCCTCAGGGATCTGTTCTGGTATCTCGGCTCTCATTGAATTTTAGAAACTTGGATGAGGAAGTGGAAGAGTTGGTTAGTAAGTTTGCTGAAGATACGAAGGTTGGTGGAATTGTGGATAGTGTGGAGGGATCATTTAGGTTGCAACGGGATTCAGCACTGGTCTGGAAATGTGTGAAGTGATTTATTTTGGAAGGTAGAATTTGAATACGGAATATAAGATTGGATGCAGGATTCTTGGCAGAGTGGAGGAACAGAGTGGTAATGGGGGTCCATGTTCAAAGCTCCCTCAAAGTTGGCACCCGAGTTTATAAATTTATTTGGATGTTTGCTTTCATTGGCAGGGGTTTAGAGTTTAAGAACCGCGAGATGCTGCTGCGCCCTGATAGAGCATATTTGGAATATTATGTTCAGTTCTGGTCGCCTCAATTTACAAAAACGTTTTGGAAGGTTCAGAGAGGGAACCGAGGACGTTTACCAGGATTCTGCCTGGACTGGATGACATTTCTTATGAAGGAAGGTTAAGGGAGCGATATCATTTCTCGTTGGAGCAAAAGAGGATGAGAGGTGACTTGGTCGAGCTGTAAAAATGTCGAGGGGCATAGATCGATTTGATAGCCAGACAGTTTTTTTTTCTTTCCGGGGCAGCATTGGCTATCACAACGGGTCACAATTTTATGGTGAATGGAGGAAGTTTTAGGGTAGCTGACAGAGTTCGGTTCTTTACAAAGAGATTGAGAGGTGCGTGGAATTCGCGGTTGGCACTGGCAGTAGAGAGTCAGATACATTAGGAAATGTAAGCGACACTTGGATAGCCACGTAGAAGATAGTACAATGAAGGGTATGCAGGCTAGTCTGATCTTAAATTTGGATAAAAGGCCGACACATCATCGAGGGTTGAAGGTCCTGTACTATAAGACCATAAGACATAGGAGCGGAAGTAAGGCCATTCGGCCCATCGAGTCCACTCCGCCATTCAATCATGCTGTTGGGCATTTCAACTCCACTTACCCGCATTCTCCCTGTAGCCCTTAATTCCTTGTGACATCAAGAATTTATCAATTTCTGCCTTGAAGACATTTAGCGTCCCAGCCTCCACTGCACTCTATGGCAATGAATTCCACAGGCCCACCACTCTCTGGCTGAAGAAATATCTCTGCATTTCTATTCTGAATTTACCCCCTCTAATTCTAAGTCTGTGTCCACGGGTCCTAGTCTCCTCGCCTAACGGAAACAATTTCCTTGCGTCCACCTTCTCCAAGCCATGTATTGTCTTGTAAGTTTCTATTTGATCTCCCCTTAACCTTCTAAAATCCAATGGATACAATCCTAGGATCCTCAGCCGTTCCTCATATGTTAGACCTACCATTCCAGGGATCATCCATGTGAATCTCCACTGGACATGCTCCAGTGCCAGTATGTCCTTCCTGAGGTGTGGGGACCAAAACTGGACACAGTATTCCAAATGGGGCCTAACCAGAGCTTTATAAAATCTCAGTAACACAACGCTGCTTTTATATTCCAACCCTCTTGAGATAATTGACAACATTGCATTCGCTTTCTTAATCACGGACTCAACCTGCATGTTTACCTTTAGAGCACCCTCAACCCGTACTCCCAGATCCCTCTGTACTTTGGCTTTACAAATTTTCTCACCGTTTAGAAAGTTGTCCATGCTTGTATTGTTTTTTCCAAAGTGCAAGACCTCGCATTTGCTCACATTGAATTCCATCGGCCATTTCCTGGACCACTCTTCCAAACTGTCGAGATCCTTCTGAATCCTCTCCACTTCCTCAGTACTACCTGCCTGTCCACCTAACTTTGTATTATCGGAAAACTTCGCTAGAATGCCCCCAGTCCCTTCATCCAGATCATTAGTATATAATGTGAACAGCTGCGGCCCCAACACTGAACTCTGCAGGTTGCCCAATTGTATGTTCTACGTTTCACGCAGCTTTTGGATTGTCATCAATTGGTGAGTGTCTGAGGGATTGCGGTGTGTGAGATCAGGAAGCTGGGAACGGGCATTTGATTAACAATTCCAGTTGTGGTGCACATTGCTAAATTTAAATCAGCGTCAGTACATTTAAAACAGTCTTGTTCTGATTAACACTTAGACTTCATAATGAAGCTGACCTTGATTTATTTGCATTTTAAATGGTTATGCTGCAGCAAATATGATCAGATAGTTACCAGCATTTGCAGCAGGAAAGAATGGAATACGGGCTTTTATTTGCATCTGTCCATGGTTGAGTGCAAAACTGCAAAGTACAGAAGGAGGCTATTATGCCGCTGTGTGCACATCAGCTTCCATAATGTGCCCCAAGGTCCTCCTATTTGCCATCTCCATCTCTGTCATCCTTTACATGTGTAACTTCTAAATATATCCACTTCTCTTTTGAATCTTCATCTACAACTATCCCATTCAGTTAATTTCAAAAACGGTCGCAAAAATAAGGATTTTTTTCTCTTCTCACTCGTCGCTCTTCTGCTGACAATCTCGAAATTAGGAATCGTGGATTCTCTGACGCCAATTAACAGAAACAGAGTATGCTTGTTTTATCCTGCATGTTTTCTCTCATAACCTAGAGCACCGCAATCATTCCACATGTTTATGGGTCCTGCTCCAGGAAGAATTAACCCAATTTCAATCATCCTTCCTTTATCGAAATTATTCATTACAATTTATCATTCTGGTTATTTAGAACGTTACTGGCATTCTCCTACACAGTAATGTATTGTGTGTCTCAGTGTGTCTCTATGCGAAAGTGTTTGTCATTATGTGTGCGTGCATGAAATATATAGAGGAAGAACAATTCGCAGTTAGCTCTGAATTACTCGCGGTGCCGCATGGAAAAGAGGTAAGGTTTAGAAAGATAGTATAACTTAACATGTGTTTAAAGAGCTAGTTCAGAGCAGAGGGTTTCAGGTTTTTAGATCATTGGGATCTCTTCCAAGGCAGTTGGGACCTGTACAAAAAGGACAGGTTGCAACTTAACTGGAGGAGCACCAAGAATCTTTCGGAGAGTTTTGTTAATGCAAGCCAGGTTGGTTTAGACTAATAAACCATATAGGTTAGGAACCAAAGCAGCAAGTCAGAAACTGAGAGGAAATTCGGGGGAATAAAACATCAGACACGGCCAGTCTATGACCATGTTGAGGGATAGAATCAAATAAGTTTAACACGTAAGTTGGAAAAAATGATAGCGATGAGGTGCAGTTTTACCAGGGATTTCGAGATAAGGACAGAGAGAATATGGGTTGTGAGGGAGTGTGATGAGTGAGAACGGAAATCTCGTGAACAAGAAAATATTAATAGGGAAGACGAATTAATCAAAAAAAGTAAAAGCCTTGTACATACAAACACGTAACATTTGGATTATAATTGATCCACTGACAGCACAAACAGAGACAAATGGGGAGGAAAATCAGGACGAGTCAGTGAAATGTCAAAGCGCACTCAGTGTTCCGAAAGGTTAGACAAAAACGAACAGGTGGGTGTGATGTATTGGTTGAGGGTGATATCAAGGTTTTGCTAAGAAATGATATTGGCATGAGGGAATCAAATGAAAATCAATCGAAATAATAAGCAAGTAAAAAGCAAGCGAAGAAACCTCTTGGGAAGAGTAATTTTCAGCCATTGTCCCACCATTACTTTTGAGGTTAAAAATAAAGAGGGCTGAAACAAGGGCACAACGGTGGTATTAACATGCATATTCAATCAATTAATCAATTTAGCAAGAGCAGCCTCGATGGACCTTTCAGAGAGAGTATGAGTGATTGTCCCTGAGAGCAATATGTCATGGAACCAATAGAAAGCCGTCAACTTTAGACTTGATATCCTGTCACAAGAAAGGATTGGTAGATGATCTTGTAGTTAAGGATTCTCTTAGGATTGACCACAATACGCTAGAATTTCAAATTCATACTTAAAGAACGAGGTCCGAGTCACATATCAGAATCTTAGTGTTGAACAGTGATAATGTTACTGGCTGAATGAAGGCGCTGGCTTGGATTGACTGGGAAAAAGGTAAACGTCAAGCGCAGGACAGATGAAGATATTTGGCAAATGGTTAGGGAGATACTAAGTACCTCTCAATTAAAGTATATTCGTGAGAGGAACAGAAATTGCATAACTGAGAAAAATCGCCAATGCATTGACAAGGAAGTCAATGATAGCATGAAGCTAAAACTAGGGCGCTTCATAAAACACAAGATAGTCACCGTTTGGAGGTTTGGGAAGGCAGTGGCCTACTTTAAATCAAGAGAACCAGATCATGTTCTGTGGAGTCGGGTTCGAATCCTTCCTTGGCATATGGTGAAGATTCAATTTTAATCTGAAAATAAGAGTTTGATGACGAATTTGAACCAATTGTCAGGAAAGTCTCATCTGGTTCACTAATGTTCTTTCGGAATCTCTACATGGAACTCTCGAATCACAGCAATGTATTTAACTCTTGAACGCCACTTGCGCAATTAGGGATGGACAGTACACGCGGTTCCAAGCAGTGGCATTCTCATCGTGTAAATGTATAAACACGAAGAGTTAAATATCAGCCAAAGGTTACTAAATACATCGTTAGTAGAAACTATGATAGTAAACGAATGGGAATATATTCACTGACACCAGAAGTTTCGATAAGTACATAGAAAGGAAGAAAATAATGTAAGTAAGTGGTGGACCTTTGGATGATGAAATTGACAAGGTAATAATGGAAAACTCAAAAAGGGCTGAGGCACAAAACCAATGCTTTCGGTCTTCACAATGGAAGATGAGAAACTCTATCCAAAACTGTTGTGTCTACAAAGGATCTTGATGGGATTACTCTGACATAGGAATGGTTATTAAGTTTCTAATGGCATTAAAGGTCGATAGGTATCTGGGGCCTGACAGCCTGCTCTCCAGTGTATGAAAGGAAATTGCACAGTGATAGAGGATGCATTGGTCATGATGTTCAAGCATTTTTTGGTATGTAAATAGGTGCGAATGTAATAGAAACTTAGTTATTTGACTCCCTTATTAACACGAAAATACACAAAAGGTCAGACATTACACACGAGTGACTTGGACTTCTTTCATGGGAAGTTACTGCAGTCAATCATAGAGAAGGGAAAGAAATGACCACGTGGAAAAAGCAAAGATTATGACACCAGTATTAGCAGTTTCGTGAAGGACAGGTCGTGCTGCACCAATCTGTTGGAGCTCATTGAGAATGTAAACAAAAATTTGGATAATTGAGATGCAGTGGATGTGGTGTACCTAGACTTTCGAAAGACATTTGGCAAGGTGTTGCATAAAAGAATGATCTCGAAGATTATATCCCAAGGGGGTTGGGATAGAGTATTGTTGTGGATTGAGTGATGGCTGACTGACAGAAGGCAGAGTACTGGGATACGTGGGTATTTCTATGGATGGCGAATTGAAACTAGTAGGGTGCTGCACGGTTTAGTTGTCAGAACTTAATTGGTTGGTACCTGGGAATTATAAGTTATAGCCATTTCGGAGATCTGTACAGAGCTGGGAAAGTAGTAGTTGCTACTGGTTCCGGATTTCGATATTTGAATAAGGTCAGAGAAAGTGGTAAAAGAGTGGGAGGTGAGGCACATTTTGTCAAGGACAGTATTACAATGGCAGAAAGGACGTTTGATGTGGACTCGTCTACTGAACTAGTGTGGGCTGAGATTCGGAACAGGAAAGGAGAGGGCACCTTGTTGGGAGTTTTCTATAGGACTTCAAAACGTTCCAGAGATGCAGAGGAAAGGATTGCAATGATGATTCTCGAGAGAAGCGAACGTAACATGTCGTTGTTAAGGCGGCTTTAACGCACGAAATATTTTCAAGAAAGGTTATCCATCAAGAACATTAGATGGAAAAAATTTTGTCCGTTATGTGCATGAGAGTTTTCTTGCACAATACTTAGACAAGTAAAAAAGAGGCGAAGCCATATTGGATTTTGTACTGGGTAAAGAACCAGACCAGGTGTGAGGTTGGGTGGTAGGTGAGCACTTTGGTGATAGTGACCAATTTGGTTATGTTTACTTTAACGATGGAAATGGATAGGTGTATACCGCAGGGCAACAGTTATAGCTCAGGGTAAAACAATTATGTGGCGACTAGGCAAGATTTAGGATACAGAGGATTGGGAAGGAAACGGCAGGGATGGCCACAACTGAAATATGGAGCTTGTTTAAGGAAAAGCTACTCCGTGTCCTTGATAAGTATACACATATCAGGCATGGAGGAAATGGTCGAGGAAGGGAACCGTCGTTTCGGAAAGAAGTTGAAACTCTTGTCAAGGTGAAGAAGGAGGCTAATGGTAAGATGAGGTGTGAAGACTCATTTCGGGCACTTGAGAGATACAAGTTATGCAGGAAGGACCGAAAGAGAGAACGAAGAAGTGCCAGGAGGGGAAATGAGAGATATTTGGCAAACAGGATTAAGGAAAACCGCAACCTCTCTACAGGTACATCATGGATAAAAGAATGATGACAGTACGATTCGGGCCAGTCAAGGACTTTACTGGGAAGTTGTGCGTGGAGTCTTAATAAATGGGAGAGTCTTAAAATGAATATTTGTCGTCAGTATCCACACAGGAAAAAGATAATTTTGGCGATGAGAATACTGCGATACAGGCTAATGGACGAGACGGGATTCACATAAAATTTTGGAAAGAGCGTAAACAGAAATGTCCCCAGGGCCAGAAGGGATTTATCCTAGGATACTCTGGGAAGCCTGACAGCTTTTGGTTTTGATCAATATGTCGTATTGTGCACAGGTAGAGTGTCAGAAGACTGAGGATGAGCAAATGTTGTCCACTTGTTCAACAAGGGATGTAGAGGCATCCCTGGTAATTGTAGATCGGTGAGCCTTACTTCGATTGTAGGTAAAAGTTTGAAAAGGATTATAAGAGATAGGATTTATTATAGTCTCGAAATCAATAAGTTAATTAAGGATAGGCAACGCAGTTTTCAGAAGAGTAGATTTTTCATCACATGTTGTATTTAGCTATTTGAGAAGAAGATGAAACAGGTGGATGAGTGTAAAGTGTTTGATACAATGTATATGGATTTCAGTACAGCATTTAACATGTTTCGCAACATAGAATATTGAAGAAAACACGGAGGAATGGGATTGATGTTGTTTTAGTGGTTTGGATCAGGGATTTTCTAGCTGTACGAGGACAGAGGATGATGGTTGATAGGAAACGTTTATCCTGGAGTTCAGTTATTAGTCTTGTTCGAAAGGATTTTGCAGGTGACAGAGGGCATAGATAAGCTTCAGCGTTGGATTGAGAGGTGTTAAATGGAGTTTAATGCAGGAATGCTTGAGATGATTCTCCTTGGAATATAGAGGAATACAGAGAACTTGGGGTATGGTCCTGTAGATGAACAGATGGATCTCGGTGGCCATGTGTAGACATCCCTGAAAATTGCAAGCCAGATTGATGTGGTTGTTAGGAAGGCGTACGGTGTGTTAGGTTTTATTAATAGTGGAATTCAGTTTCGGTACAAAGAGGTGATGTTGCAAATGTGCAAAATGCTGGAGTGGCTGCACTTGGACCATTGTGTACAGTTCTGCTCGCTACGTTATAGGAAAGAAGTGCAGCAGTGGTTAGGGTGCAGAGGAGTTTTACTAGAATTTTGTCGTGTAAGGATGAACGTCTTATGAGGAAAGGCTGAGGGACTTGAGACTATTTTCATGAGAGAGAGGAAGGTTAAGAGGTGATGCAATAGAGGTATATAAGTTGATAAGAGAATTAGACACGGTGGACAGTGAGAGCCTTTTTCCTTGATGATGATGGCCAGAATGACGGAACATAGCTTGAAACTGAGAGGCGATAGATATACGATAAATGTCAGAGGTCGATCATTTTCTTCAAGTGCAGGCTGACATCTGGGCGATCAGATTGTAAAAACATGTTAGCATTGCTGCAAGTTGATGAATTGGACACGGAGTAAACGTATTACATTGCCAATTCCATTGAAATGTAGTCAAAATCTACAGTTTTGGTTAAAATGTCTCACAATTATGGAAGAAAATGCCAATTGAAAAAGTACGCAAGGGAAAATATGAAGTTGAAATCGGTGTACTGTCATGAAATTAATGTGTAAAAACGTTAAACGTGTAAAATAACGTGTAAAACGTGGAAATCATTGCAGTGTACTTTGAAGAATTCACAGTGCTTTTCGGTGCATTGAAGAGAAACAAAAATGAATGTCGGTAGGTAAGCTTTTTGCAGGCACCAAGGTTGACACAATGTATCAAAAGCATTCATTTAGCAGGCCCAAGCAGAATTTTTATTTCCATATCAGTTTAAATTCTTCTTCAGGACTGGGGGGTGGGTGTAATGGCAACTACAAATAAAGCGGGAGGAGGGGCAGGGTGGTGATATGGGAGACGTGAAGACACTTAGAGTGCACTACCTAGTGGTCATTAAGAGTAATGAGTTGAAAAATGTGGTGCTGGTAAAACACAGCAGGCCAGGCAGCATCCGAGGAGCAGGAGAATCGACGTTTCGGGCATAAGCCCTTCTTCAGGAATGAGCCTCAGAATTGAGAGTAATGAGTCAGCTTGTTGGGGCAGAAGAATGGAAGAGAGGGGGACAGACTGGGAAGTGAGCTGGGATAGGCAGTAAGGATATTTGACGTTGGAGAAATAAATGTTGAGTCCCCTGGGCTCCATGGGGGAAATATGAGTTTTTTCGTTCAATTTGTCGTTTGGTTTGTTCTGGCAATGAAGGAGACCAGTCATACCTGAGTCGGAAAGGAAGTGGGAATTGGAAATAAAAGGGGCAGTGACTGCGAGATCCAGTCCACCCCTGTGTTCCTGGCTGAGACACTCCATCATCCACTTCTTAATTTTACATTTGGCCTCCCCCATGAGTAGAAGTACACATCGGCACTAAACTTGGTTGGAGGAGAGGAAAGAAAAAAAGCTATCTCAGCTGGAGGGAATGTTTTAGGCCCTGGATGGAGGTGATGGGATTTGTGTACCGGCAAGTTTTGCATCTCGTCCGTTTGCAGTGAAAGGTCCCTGGATGTTCGGGGGTCTTGGGGTGGTCAGTAGGAAGAGTGGTGCAAACCAATGACTATCGAAGGGAACGATCCTTGTTGAAGATGGAGAGACGTTGGGAGGGGAAGAGTTTCTTGGTCGTTAGGTCTAATTGGAGTTGGCAGAAGTGTTTAAGGATGATGCACTGGATGTGGAGACTGGTGCGACAATGGGTACTCTGTCTTCATTGCATTTGTAGCGTGGGAGGCATTTGGAGGAGTGGAACGAGGAATGGATGACAGCGGGGGGAAAGGCATGTGTTCAACAATGGTAGTTATCTGGGGTGCTTGGGAGTGGAATATCACCTCGGACGAGCAGGTCACTGCAAACCCACAGAACGGTCTCCCGACAGGCGTTTACTATACCCCATAGACTCACACAACTACCTGAAGAGTGTCTTGGAGCCCAAAAACACATCAACCATGACCTTCTCACATGATGGAGTGTTGTCCAATTACTTCCGCTTGATCTTAGTTTCTTCTTTTGTATTGGCTTAGATACTGACGAATAATGAAAGCTTTCTCATGGCCACAAAGGCTCTCCCTTTCAGAATAATGAGCACAATGCCCAAATAAGTTTTTTAAAGTAGTGGGAAATACGGGTGGAAGTTTCATGTTTTTAATGAAAGATCAGGGACTTTGTACAAAGTGAAAGACACATTAAGACTGCTTTTGAATTCAGATCGGGTCGAATGGATTTCTTTAATAGTGTCTATTCCTTCATTTGTTCTTGTGAGTTAAATTCCGTCAGCAAGACCTGTATTTATTGCTTGTGTCTAATTTTCATTCATAATATGGTGGTGAACGTCAGCAATCCTTGTTAAGCAATGACACAAGCAGGTATGTTTCAAAGAGCGGTACAATATTCTGAAGAAGTGACAGTGAAGGGACAATGATATAGATTCAAGACAGGATGCTGCGTGGCCTTGAAGATTTTTTTCCGCACCATGTGGTGCTCAAAGCGATGGAAGTTGAGGCACACCACCTTCTGTTTTCGAACATTAAGATCAAAGTGTAATAGAGCATCCAAAGAGGCCCATGAGGACAATATGTCTATGCCAACCAAAAACCAACAAGTTCCATTAATTGCAGTTACCTCAAAATGTATAGCCCACAATGCCTTGGGATTTTAAATGATTTACCAGCTGCTTCTTAAATGCTGTGCTCTCTTGTATTAGCTGTGCCCTGATTTGTCTGTTGGTGTTTACTTTGAATTTCTGCACAGAATCGTTTCTTCAACTACATCAGAGAGAGGGACAGGCCCATCAAAGCAATAAAAAATATCTGCATGTTCAATAATTATTTGAAAATTGAGTTTTCTTTTTAATTCACTTGGGATTTTAAAGAAGCTAAATCAGCATAACTTGTCCCATTACTTGTGCTACAATGAAGGAAAAGCTGTATCCATGTTAATGCAGTAGTTACAATAATAATGGCAAACTGCTGGAATAATGTTAGTGCTGTTGTTGGACGATACGCATGCGAATTATCTTGGAAGTCCCCAGAGGTGGCTGGGCTTCCCTAGCTTGTTCAGTACTCAAACTCCATGAGATGAAGCTATTTTGTAATATATACACTTAGTGAGTGCATTCAAAGGATCAACCCAACAAATGCTACTAGTTATTTCAGCAGAGTATATCAGATTGTTCATGGCTTTTACCACATAGAATCATACAATGAAAAAAGGGTTCTGATCAGTCTGACCACTAAGCGCATCTGCAAAGCCTTTATTAAAATCTTTGTGAGATTATGCGTTTTAACCACCCTCCTAGACAATGTATTCCATACACAACCCACCTCTCAGTTCCAAATAGATTCCACCTATCCTTTCTGCATCTCCTGCAAACTTTAAAAGTTTGTCCATTTATGCTCGATCCTTCTACTAAGGGGAATAGCTGATGTCTGTTTATTTTGTCTCTCCCATTTGCTATTTTCCACCTGTATCAGGTTTCCTCCTCAACCTTCCATGCTGAAAAGAAAAATAGAGCAAATTTCGATCCCCTGCAAAGTTTGAGTCTCATTTGTCTTGCTTCTTCTGAAGTGCATCATCCCACTCTTATCAGGAGTAAATCTCAGCAGGCATTGGTCTGGCAATCTGAACTGTAGCCGAACACTTTCATCCTCACTGTGAACCACCAAGCTAATCTTTCTGTCATATACAACACTGCCCCCCAACTTCCACATTATCGTCCCCATCACTTATGAATATCACAAACAAACCTTGCTTTCCTTCCTGCTCTCGAGATGTTATTCACGGATGTACAATTAAGAACTCCAGTCTCCCACTCTTCTTATTTTGGTGAATTTACAAATTGATGGAGTTAATGTCATCTATGACGGAGTCACAAATAGCGTTTTCCACATGGAGCTGAGCTCTCGTTTTACTCTCTGCCACTCTACATGTTTTATTTATAAAGCATGCCAATAATTTGTGATGCATTAGTGTTAGCACCTCGCAGTGCAACATTTGTATTTCACGTTGCACTGGAGTTTGTTCTTTGTAGCATTCCCTACAATATTCAGAACTGAAGAAATTTTTCATCTGCAGGATGTGTAGAATCATTAATTGTTTGTTTGAAAAAGCGTGTGTGATGACGGTAACAATTCAATTAAATTGTACATTCTGGACCAAATGCAGATCAAAACATATTCTCATGTGTTTCTTAAACTGGAAGTAAATTATTAGAACAAACACTCACTGTTATATATACCCCACAATAAAATTAGTTTTAAAAATGTTGAAAGACTATTGTTGAGGACTAGGGGAGAAACAACATGTCGTCTGTACTTGATGGAGATCCAAAAATACAGAGTGAATGCACAATCTAAACAAGAATCAAGTGATAGATGGAAACCTTTGACAAAACCTTTCTTAAATTTCAATAGAACCAGATCACGGTTTTCATGAAGTGATGTTTTCTCACCAAATCTCACTTCTCCAAAAACAAGCTTTTCCCGATCATTAAAACTTCATCTGCCGCTTCGTACTGTTTCCTGACAATCCTAGTTCCCTTGCACTAACCCTTCTGAAGCTGCATACTCTTCCACTGACAATCTGCCTTCACACACTTCTTCTGCCATTCCCACTGTATGTTACACCATTTCCCCAGTTACTCTCAGTTCCCCGGACGTCCATATCCCTGTTTGCTTTTCACCTAGATGATGGAATCTGCTGACTTCTGTGTTCGTATTGGTCGTCAGTGAATGATGAGGTAGAAATGATGAATCTCCAATAGGATTAGAGAATTTTGTGTCCCTGTCACTGTCAAATGCACCGTGAACAGGATTGTTTCCTTCACCATAGTACACGATACATCTTCTTTCTGTCTCTCTGTCACAGCACTTAATGGAACAGCCTCATCACAAATAGGACAAAAATCTCTTCCGAATCAGAAGTCCGTGCACCAGTTTTCCTTTAACCAATGTGAGGACATTGAGCACATTGTTCAAATAAGCCTTTCTCTGTCATTTTTTTCTCTTTATTATTGTAAGTGATGTTCCAATGTCATTTGAGGTGAGATCAGAGTAACTTCCCTTGTCGTCGAGGTAGCATTTGACTGATGTGGCTTCGAGGACCCTGAACAAACTGTGATCAATGGGAATCGGAGGAAAGTCTGTGCTGGTAATTAGCTCTCTGAGCAATGGGAAAACCAATATCTGCAAGTTGTCTTCCAAGTAACATGCCTTTCTGACAAAGGATGAATATGTTGTTCTTTCGCTATGGTTTGGCAAAAGTCTTGGAATCCCCTTATTTCCGTTTGTGTATCTCCACCACTTAAACAGAGGACTCAGGAAGGCAGCTCCCTGTCAACTTCCCCAGAGTTATTGGGATGATAATTAAACTCTGCCCTTGCTAGTGCCTTCTAAAACAACGAATGAATTTGTCCTGTGCAAAACATCAAGATACATTATGTTTTTACGGTTTGTTGTAAAATCTCATCAAGCAAGATCTTGCCGGTTGAGTGTCACCGCAGTGAAATCAAGTCATTACAATTAGATTACGATCCTGATTGTTTTCAGTCAGTTAATTTGTGAGTGCTGATCATGCGATGTAGGTGCCACTGAGTTCAACATTTTCTTTGTTCAACAGCATCGCATCCGATATGCTCAAGGCCGCAACACTCCACAATTCAATTTCATCATCCGACTCATTCACCATGCTAAGCACACATACGAGGCTCTCAAGTTACTCTAAAGCAGAGATGCTGAGTCAAGATTAGACTGTTGCTGGAAAAGCAAAGCAGGTCAGGCAGTATCCTAGGAGCAGGAAAATATACGTTTCAGGCAGGAGTCTTTCAACAGGAATGAAGGCAGGGAATGTCCGGGGATGAGAAATAAATGGGAGTAGGTTGGGTTGGAGAGAAGGTAGTTAAGAGTCCAATAGGTGAATGGAGGTGGGGATAAAGTTGACAGGTTGGAGAGGAGCATGGAGCGGATAGGTGGGAAGGAAGTTTGGCAGGTAGGACAGATCATGAGGATGCTGCTGAGCTGGAAGATTGGAATTGGGGTAATGTGGGGGCAGTCAAAATAAGGAAACTAGTGAATTCCAAGTTGATGCTCATTTGAAGTGTTCCGAGTGGTGATGGAGGAGAGTTGAAAAATGTGGTGCTGGAATTTTTCAACTCTGGCCTCCAGCATCTGCAGTCCTCACGTTCTCCTTGGTGATGGAGGAGACCCAGGACCTGCATGTTCTGGGCAGAGTGAGGGGAGAGTTGAAGTGTTCAGCCACCGGGTGCTGGGGTTGATTGTTGCACATGTCCAGGATACGCTCCTGAAAGTACTCTGTAAGAAAGCGCCTAGGCTCCGCAGTCTAAGGGACACCACATCGGGAGCAATGGATACAATAAATGACATTTGTGGAAGTTCAGGTGAAATGATAATGGATGTGGAAGTCTCCTTTTGTGCCTTGGATGGATGTGAGTGGGAAGTGTTGTCGCAGGTTTTCAAATTCCTGCGGTGGAAGGGGAAGGTGCCAGGAGGGTTAGTGGGTTGTTCGGGGCGCGGACCTGACTAGGTAGTCATGGAGGGAACGGTTATTGCGGAAAGCGGATACGGGTGGGGATTGAAATATACCTCTGGTGGTCAAATCCGTTTATAGGTGGCGGATATGTCGGCAGATGATGCCATTTATGCGGGACTAGGTGCCCAGGAATCTTGCTCCCTACCCGTGACTTCGGACTCCATCCACTCCCCCAACCCCACCTCCTGTTGTATAATCACCATCCCTTCTGAATCTCCACTCTTTGATGCTGAACATTCTGGTTCAGCAAATATCTCAGCTTTATCCCTCTTCACTACGAACTGAATGAATTGGGATAACCACATGACGTTGAACACTTCTTCCACGATCACTTACTTGGGCAAGAGTCCTCTCACCATTCCATAGACCACTTTGGCCAGATCCAACACGGTCCCTCCACCTGGACACCTTGATCTGCCCTTTTACCTGCACTCAATCGGTCCATTGAGAACTGTCAATGTAACATTGGTTGCGCTAATTTCTCTGCATCCCCCTCACCCAATCGAACCTATCACCACCTGAGCAGATCCAACCCTGACGCTGTTATTCACTCTGTGGTGTTCAGGGTGGTGCTGTTGAGTATGCTTTCCTGACCATGATCTTACACGGCACATCAGGTCATTATGTCAACTGTGATAACTGACCTCATTTCATCCTGTGATTTCATTCCTCCCGCCCAACGACCCCCGAGGTGATGGTAATCTGATTGCACAGATTGTTTCTGTCTCCTCCAGATCTTTCGCAAACAGGACGGACTGGGCAGAACATTGTTTCAAACTGCTCCTGCCAAACAGAGCACATCCCTTCCTACCTTGACTCAGTCTTATCTCCCTGGTCCAGTCCTTCCCCACGTGCATCTATGATTCCTCTGACACTTTGCACCATATTCTGAAATTCCATGTCACAGGCTCCAAGCAGCTTCATTTTTTCCCACAGACGTGCAAGCCCTTTACACACCCATCCCACACTAGGATGGTCTCAGGGCTCTCCACTTTATTCCTGAAGCAATGGTCTGAACCGCACCCAGCCACCACCACACAACTCCGCCTGGCGGAGCCCATTATCACTATCGGCAACTTTTCTTTTGAACTTCTCTCATTTTCTTCAGGTCGGGAGGAATGTGAAGTATGCATGGTTATGCACGTGGGCTATAGTTGTCCCTGTCTCTAAATGGGGTGCACAGAACGTTGCTTGCTCCAGTTCTGTCCCAGCTGCTATCCACAACTCTTTCTCTGATGCTGACATATTATCGCTGCTGTTTCTCTCTCTTGTCCAGAATTGGACAATTTAATTGATTTCACTTCCAATTTTCACTCCATTCTCACTTTCACCTGATCTATCTCTGACTCCTACCTTCCCGTCGTCGACATCTCTGCTTCCATTTCTGAGTAGACTTGTCACTCATATCCAGCATTTCCCATCGATTCCCACAACTATTTGGAGTGGACAACCGCACACCCTGTTGCCTGTAAAGACTCCATTCCGTTGTCGCAGTTACTCCATCTCAATCACATTTGTTTCTGATGATGCCAACTTAAAACAGGTGGCCTCCGAATTTCCACCTTCTTCCTCAACTGATGATTTTCCAGCACTTTTGTTATTAGAGCCGCCAAATAGGTCCCACCCATCTACCGAACTTCAATCCTCACCCCCTCTCTTTCCTAAAGCAACAGTAGCAGAGACCCTGTTGTCCTAGTTTACCATTCCATCAGCATTCACATGCAAAGGATTATCAGCCGCCATTTTCACATCCAGCAAGATTTCACTACCAGACCCATATTCACGTCCCCTCCCGTGTTCACCCTCTGGAGGGACTATTCCCTCAGGGGAAACCCCGGTCCGCTCCTTATTCATCCGAATCACCCCATCTCAGCCCACAGGTCCACGTCACTTTCCCCTGCAGAAGGTGTTACACTTGTGAATTTCCCTCCTTCTTCCTCACTCTTGAATAACCCAAACATATATTCCAGGCGAAGCAGCACCGTACTGGCACCTCCCACAATCCCACTCTACTGCATTTGCAGTTCACAATATACTTTCCTCCATACTGAGGAAAATGACGGATTTGCAGAACATACATGTTTTACCTGCACAAAAGACCCTGAGCTGCCGCGTGTCTGCCAATTTAATATAATACTGTGCCCTAGCCAACATCTCTGACTCAGGCTTGCTGCAATTTTCCAGCGAGGCTCAGCACAAACTGTAATAACAGCTCCTCATTATCCACCTGGGGACCCTTCAGCCGTCCAAACTCGATATAATATTCGAGCATGAACTCTCCAATATCCTAACCTCTGACCACATACACCAGACTTTCTTATCACATAGCCTGTTATTAGTACCATTATTGTTAGATACTAACAGTCTCCATTAACAGCTATTCACCCCTTGTGCATAACAACCAATAATTTTCCAGTTACCATCGGATCTGAGGAAAGGTCACTGGACCCGAAATGTTAGCTATGATTTCAATGCACAGATGCTGCTAGATCTGCTGAGCTTTTCCAGAAACTTTCAGTTTTTACATTTGTTTTAGTGTTTTGATGACAATTCTTACCAGGCAAAAGGTCATTGAAATTTAGAACCCTGTCAAACATAGAATTTCGCATTTAATTGACACCACCAAATACTTGAGATTCGACGGAGATGGCGTATTTGCTGTTCCAGTTCAGATTAGACTATTTGTCACAGTTCAGAAAGGAAATCGAAATAGATGAAGAGAAACTCAGGAGCAGAGATGCTCAGAATAAACCTTTTTCTCCAGTTGACACTTTTAGGACAGATTGAGAACATATTCGATGTATCAACTTCAGATAATTACTCATCTGTTGCATTCTTACACTATTTTCTGTTGGCATTTCGTGCTCCTGTTATCACTATATTTCATTTTTTCTTGACTAGTCTCAGTTGCACTTGATTATATTTGGATAATGCGATCCTTTCCTGTTCCTATTACAGTTGCTGTGTCTGCGACACTTGTATTCAAGTAAAACTCTGCTTTTTCCTTTAAGTTTCAAAGAGAAAAATAAACTTTTATTCGGATATCCTTCACATTTCAGGAAATAAATTTTGTTTGAAAAGATATTTTAGAGGCACCTGAACTTCATGAAACAATAGGAATAGATGATTGGTGGTGAAACACTTTGTGTCCTTCACTGAACAAGCTTGCCTTCCCAACCTCCAAAAGCTTTTAATATAAATCCACAAATGTATGACAGCAATGTTGGTGGAATCTAGGCACATCGTCTTTTTCAGCCTGAAATAAGCAACATTTCTACCGTTATTCTCATGCATTGTCCCCATAGCCCTGCACTTTTAAAAAAAAACAGTGTCTGTTCTCAATTGTGAGTTTCTTCCAGACATGAACAATATTATTGATCTTAAACAAAAACAAAAGTTGTTGTGAAAGCTCAGCAGGTTTGGCAGTATCCATGAAGAGAAATCAAATACATTTTTCGGTTCCAGTAAATCTTCTTCAATCTGTTTCCCCAATGATTAAATGGTGTTTATATAAAATACTTCTTTAAAGTTTATGAACATTATCACGTTTAGAATTATCCTGTTCAGTTCATATTGTCATTTATCATTTCATCTCCCAAAAGATGTATGTTTCATTGCTGTGTATTACATTTAATTCCAGCTGTCAAAATGAGTGATGGTTCCTAGAGTATATCGTTGTAGTTGCCGTGCAGTCTCCATATCCACTGCCCCCATTTCGTCCTATCTCTGAGCCCCTGTCTTCTTAATTTATAGGTCTTAATGAATAAGTTCATTCTACTTGCCAGTAATAGATATCAGCGACTGCAAAAACCAGAAGAGTAGAGATCAGTACCTGAGAACAATGGACTGAAACATTACGACTAAGCATGGGAATTTAACCTTGGATCTTATCTTGATATCCCTGTTTGGGAATTTCTGCCATATACCTTCATAACACTTCAAATAATATTAATCTTGCTAACGTCGATCAGCGTGAGGTATACATGCTTCCTGCTGAAATGAAGAGTAGAAATCAAAATCGATGTTAGCAAGATTAGTGTGATTTCAAGTGGTATTAAGGTGTAAGGGTTTACTGTACTGTTAAGAGATTTGGAAAGATAGCAAGGACGGACAAAGCACAAAGACTCCTGAACAAGGTAACAATATAACACTTGCTCGAAATAAAGAACAAAAGCTGGGATACCATGAAACAAAAAGAAATTCAAATTCGGCCAATCAGTTTAAATTGTGCCCCAAGATACCAAAATCCAACGAAATTTGAGTTTAGTATAGTATTTGATAATATTAAACCCAATGAAACGATCTGTTGTTTTGGATTTTGAAACCGGACATGTTGAACAGTTAGGGGAGAACTGAGAAAGACGAGCATATATACACTGCTAACTGAAGATCTCTCTGGAAGGTCTGTGGGAGTTTGTGCAGCAGAACATTGAGGTCGACCTGGAGAAAATTTGCAAAGCTGACTGCTTTGAAACGTGAAGTTTTTTCCTAAATCATAATCGGGATTTTTATAGGACTAGCATTGTAGACTGAGAGGTAAAAGAGGGATTTAAGAGAAAGGAGTTGCAAATAGTTGCTGGTTTAAATGTTCTCTTTTGGACTTAAATAATAAAGTTGTTAAATGTTTACTTTAAATACTGACCTCCAAGATATTTATTTTGTCTCTCTAAATATAACAGATGACAGCACGAGGTGAGTCTGGTTTAAATCAGTAGAGGGGTTACCCCGTGTCCTAATGATTTGGGTGCTTTGGTCCAATATTTGAACAGGTTTAGACAGATTTCAATAGATTTGGGGTGTCAGAAAGTTCAGTAGTTTCAAACAATTGCCAGTTAGTGTCCTAGATCTTTAAATAAAAAGTAGGGAAGACATTATTTTTCTTTTTTGTTGACTTGATTAAATTTAAAGTGATATAAATGGCTCTTGAAATTGACAAAGAAGTTATGGGGTTTGAAGATGAGTCTCAAATTTGCGCAGAATGTTTAGAAAGAAAACAAAAAGCCATACTTTTGCAATTAGCAAAGAAGGTAGAATTGGCTTTAACCAAGGAGGAAAGGAAAGCTGAAATTGTGAGGGAATTAGTGAAACCTTTACGAGAGCTAGAGAAAAAAGCAAGAAAGTGCAGTACATGTAGATACAATTAAATTACAATTGAGGAAATGCTGTTAGAACATAAACAAAGGGAGAGGGAACGTGAACGAGAGGGAGAAGAAAGACGAAGAGTGAGAGAAGAAAGTGAAAGAAGAAAGAGCGAGAGAACGTAATTAGCAGTGCAAACGGGCAGAAGAAAGGGACAGCGAAAGCGGGTAGGAGAAAAAAGAGAGACAGAATGAGAGAGAGAGTGGGAAGAGAGAGTGAGGAGAAATAAAGAGAGAGGCAGTTCTGAGCTGAGGAAAAAGAAACATAATTTGAACTTGAGGAGTCACGACTTAGCTAGCAAAGTCAAGTTAACAGGATGGAAACTAAAACAGAAGGTCGTGATGTAATCAAGTATGTCAAATCTCTGCCACATTTTGATGAGAATGATGTTGAACCCTTCTTTATTTGATTTGAAAAATTGCCGAGGGAGATGGGGTGGTCGAGAATTTATTGGCAATGCTAGTTCAGACTAAACTGCTTGCAGAGCAAGTGATGTGTTTGCCGCGCTGTAAGATGAGGATCAGCTGATTATGAAGAAGTCAATTGGCTATTTCACCTGCTTATGAATTGGTACCGCAGGCAGATGGACAGCGTTTCAGAAATATAATGAAGGAATCAAGTGAGAATTATGCTGAGTCTGAAAGAATTAAATATACTCATTTTGATAGATGATGCATGTTTTAAAGTTACAACCCAAAGGACTAGACACTACCATACATAGTTACAAAGAAACTAAGCCAGTGGCATTAAGGAAAGTAGTAAATGGAACCCAAATAAGAACAGGGTAGCAAGATAGTACATAGCCTTTGTAGAGTATGGGTATGGAGTTCGTACGTGATCTCTACAAAGAGATCACCTCTGTGAGTAAATCCACTCAGATAGAACAGCTGGAGAATGATAAGAAATTATGATTTTGAGACATTCACGATCTAACCAGTCGCTGATAGTAAGAGATGAGCAAATGTTCACTCTCACTGATCTGTTACAGAACGGAGTGTGTGGTAACTTTGAGGATAGATGGAAAGAAATGTAGCGTTCCCCTTTGCAAGATCAGTATGTAAGGACAACTCATAACTGGAGAAGGAGCGGTACGAGTGATTAGCAGAGCGTCATTCCCAGGAATTCAGTGTGTTCTTGGAAATGAATCAGCAGGATCCAAGTTGGGAGTGGCATCCCTTATTGCAGAGAAGACCAAGGAAAAACAAGAAACTGTGGAGTTTAAACTGAAATATCCTGTCATTTTTCCAAAATATGTAGTAAACAGATCCCAATATCATAGGTCACAGCAAAAAACAAAGAGAAATATGAAGGAGTTGAGGTTCAGTTAGCAGTCACTTTGTTTGACGTAATGGTACAGGAAAAGGCTGAATAAGCAGAGCGTCAAACATTTATTTTCGTCCTGAAAGGCGAAGAGACGTGCAACAAAAAGACAAAATGATAAAAGTTATATATCTGGAAGTGTACTCCAAAAGACAGGTAGAGGATATTCCAAAGAGTTAGCATCTGAAAGGTAGAGATCTAAGATACAAATGGAGACCATAGAAAGTTCATGCAGAGAAGAAATGGACCAAAGTGCACCCGATTGTGTTGCCAGTATCATACAGTCAGGAAGTGTTATGGACAGCATATGAACTACATGAAGGAGAGCATCTTGTGGTACGAAAGACACAGGCTAAAGTCGAAATAATATCTCTATTGGCCTAGAGTGCACAAGTATGTGGTTAACTACTGCCGTTTGTGTCATACATGCAAAATGGTAGGGAAGCTACACGCTATAACAAATCTAGCACCTTTGTTGCCAAATCCAACTTTTGAAGGACCTTCCACATGGGTTAAAAATGAATGTGTAGTTGCCCTGCAGAGATTTAGAAAAGAGAAAATCAACTGGACAAACAAAATCCAATCAAATTTGAATTTAACATTTTGAAAAGGGAGAAGTGCCAAGGACTAACAAATGTAGACTGTTTGCTGATGAGTGCTGTAAACGGTAACAATCTGTGGGCAGTTTGAGCAGCGTAACGTAAAGGCCGACCGAGAGAGTATCCACAGAAGAACATGTACAAAGAAGAATCGGCAAAGCTAAGTGGTTTTGGAACGTGATTTGTTTTTGTAAATCTGAATTTTTTTTTTTACTAGTTTAGTATTGTAGGGTGGGAGGTAAAAGATAGTTTTAAGTTAAATGATTTGTAAATGGTTGCTGGTTTTATTACTCTTTGTTGTACTTAAACAATAAAGTTGTTAAAATTTGTTTTAAATGCTGACCTCTGGGAGAGTTCTTTGTCTATCTAAATTGAACGTATTACAGCACGAGCATAAATTTTCTGTGATGCCCTCTATTTTAAATTAGCAGAGGGTTTGCACCATATCGTAACGGAAGTTAGAGAGGTCGATTCATTAGTCTATTAACAGAAGGGTAAAGGTGTTCCTGAAAATGCTGATGCATGCTTTCAAGTCACTGTACCTTCTGGCTGACGGAATAGAAGGAAGTAGTTCGTGACCATGGTGAGAGGGGTCTTTAATGTTGGCAGTCTTTCTGCAGTAGTGGTGTCCATGGATTGGATGTTGCCTACAGTGATAGTCTGCGCTGTGCACACCACATTCCGCAGTTTCTTGTGAGCCTGGGCAGAGCAGTTGCATAGCAGGCCATTATGCCCACGAATAGTGTGCTGTTGATGAAGTTGAAGTTCAAGGAATGGATAGTAATTTCAGATAGACTTTTTTCTGCATTTGCAGTACAGCAACAGCTGCCAGAATGCAGAACAGCTGTTAGCCGGGCAGTTGCGAAATAGTTACATACAAAAATGGGCGGTTAAATTGACACCCGAGTTCTGTTTGCTATTTTAACAAAAATCTCAACTTACCCAATTACTTTAAATTATGTCCATGATACCAAAACCCAATTGAGTTTATTGTATTGCCAACATTGAACCAATGAACAACCACCTGCTTCAAATAGAGTGGTCATCACTTGCCTCCGTCTTTGTAGAAAGCTTTCTGAAGAGACAGAGCAAGCGAGAAAATAAAGGGGTAGATCTGAACATGGAAACAGTTGAATAAAAATGGGGAGACAAAGGGACAGACGGAAAGGAAGGAGATCGGAAAACATCACTCGAGAAACAGAAGAACAGACAGGAAAAGTGTGAATGGAAAAAGACACGAGGAAAGACACAGTCAGATGGACTGGGAGTAGAGAGGGTAAATTCAGGGAAATAAACCGAATTTAGTTGGGGAAAAGAAAACTCGTCGAGACAGACACAGTGAAAGGCACAATGAGAGACAAAGGACACATCAAGCTGGTGATGGGTGTCATTGGGAACTGAGTTTGGGGATTGGTACGAGCTGGGTGTGAGGACCAGACTGAGGGGGGAAGGGAGGTGAGGATGTATTGTCACCTGCACCAATTTGTACAGGCACATCAGTGCAAACAGGTAAAGAAATAAAAATGGCGTTGAAAATAACTATCTCAGAGGCATGTAGCTTACGTTGCACAGGGCAAGAGCGAGGCAAAATCAACATTAACCAGATCAGCATTATCTGAGATTAGCCCTTTCTTCTTTTGAGGAAGATGTAGATGATCTGATAACCACGTTTGCAGATTACACTAATATTAGTGGAGTATCAGAGAGTGAAGCGGACTGTCAAAGGACACTGAAGAACATAGATAGATTGCAGAGTTTGGTAGCGAAATGGCAGATGGAATTCAGTCAGACACATGCAGGGAGATATATTTTAGAAGGTCCAGTTCATCAGTAAGCTCAGCGGTAAATGGAAAAGTCCCGGGGAAAATTGATGGACAGAGAGATCTATGTGTTAATTTCTATTGTACCTTGAAGTTGGCAACGCACGTCAAAGAGTGGTTAAGAAGCTAGATGACATGCTTTCCTTCATTGGACGGGGTATTGAGTACAAGAGTTGGCAGGTCATGTTATAGTTGGGAAAGACTTCTGTTTGGAGACGTTTGGAATGCTGTGTACATTTTCGTCGCTCCGTTACTCGAGGGATGTGGATGCTTTGGAAAGGGTGCAGATGAGGTTCACCAGGATGGTGGCTGGATGGTGGGCGCTAGTTTCGAAAATATTTTGCTTAGATTAGGATTATTTTCATTAGAGAAGTGGAGACAGTTTGCATAGCAAAATGTTGTTTTCTGACCAGAGTTGGATAATCAATTACGCAGGATCGTGAATTCAAAGTGAGAGGGGAAAGGTTTAGGAGAGTAATGCGTGGAAAGTGGCTTTTGCAGAGGGCTTTGGCTGCTTGGAACACGTAGACAGCGGAGGTGGGGAGTGGGCGTGATAGCATTATTTCAATTGAAGAGAGACTGATACATGGATGGGCATGCAACAGAGGGATACAGCCCCTTAGAAAATAAACGACAGATTTAGATACAGGATCTGGATTTCCACAGGCTTGAAAGGCCGAAGAGCCTATAACTGTTGTGTAACTATTTTTCTTTGTTCGAACATCATCAAAGACCCATCGCAATACTTTAATGATCTCTTGCAAACTCTTCCACCCGGCTAGAAGATACAGAATCTTGGACACACTGAACAGATGGTTCAGAAACAGCTTCTTCTTACGTGAATATGAAAGCAACCATCCCAACACACACAAAAGAAGTTGCATCAAGACACTGTTCAAAAGGGCCACAACACACTGCAGTACACCAGAACTGCAAAAAGGAAGAAGAACACCGATACAATGTATTCGCCAAAAACGGATACCCGCGCAATTTCATCAACAGATGCCTAAGGGAAAGACAACGTAATGAGGGCATGCCACAACCCAAAGGACTAGCCACACTACCATACATCAAGAGCATTTCCGAACTGATAACTAGACTACTGCGACCACTAGCACTCAGAACAGCACACAAACCAACAGCCACTCTCAGACAACAACTCACCGATACCCAGCATGAGCGAGACCAATGTAGTGTACAAAGTCCCATGCAAGGACTGCACAAAACACTACATAGTTGCTGGGTCAAGATCCTGGAAATAATTACCTTAAAATAATATGGGTCATTGTGGTTCTGTTCGCCGAGCTTGGAAGACAGCTAACCATCCACATCCATGAACACCAACTAGCCACGAATCGACACGACCAGCTATCCTTAGGAGCCACACACACAGATGAGAAGCAACATGAGTTCGACTGGGGCAACACTGTAGGACAAGCCAAACAGAGAATGGCCAGGGAATTCCTAGAGGCATGGAACTCATTCACAGATTCAATCACTAAGCACATCGACCTGGAAACAACATACCGACCACTGCAACAGACAGCTGGAACTGACAACCGGAAGCGGCAGAGACAAACCACTATAAATGCCGGAGGAAAACATCACAGAAGCGTTTCACAGGAGGCTCCCAAACACTGAGGATGTCACCTAGACAGGGGACGAAACGTCTGCAACACAAATTCCCAGCTCGGCGAACGGAACCACAATGACCCATACTATTTTAAGTGGGGGGGGGGGGGGGGGGGATTTCCAGGATCTTGACCCAGCAACAGTGAAGCTGTATATTTCCCAGTTAGGATGGTGAGTGGCTTGGCGGGGAATTTGAATTTGGTGATGTTCCAAAACATTTGCTGACCTTGTCCTTCTCCATGGAAGTGATCTTGGCATTGGAAGGTTTTGTCTTAGGATCTCTGGTGAATTTCTGCAGTACGTCTTGTGGATAATATACATGACTACTCCTCTGCATCGGGGGTGGGTGGAGCAAGTGCTTGTGGACATAGTGCCAATCAAATGGGCTGCTTTGTCCCAAAAGCTGTCAAACGTATTGAATGTTTTTGGAGTTGCATTCATTCAGGTAAGTGGGGAGTACTCCATCACACGCTTGATATGTGTCTTTTAGATGTTGGCAGGCGTTTGAGAGTCAGGAGGTGTGTTACTCTCCGCATAACGTGTTCAGTTGAGTTTACGAGCAATGACAACACCCAAGATACTTATAGTGGGGGATTTAGTTATGATAACACCGCTGAATACCAAGGGGTGCTGATATGATTGTCTCTTATTGGTGATGGGCATAGTCATAGTATGGCGTGAAAATTGCTTGCCACTTGGCAGTCCAAGCATTGATAATTTCCAGTTATTGTTGGACTAGGACACGAACTGCTTCAGTATCTGAAGAGTGTCGAACGGTGTTGAACATTATGCATTCACTGGCAAATATCCGCACTTTTAATCTGTTGATGGGGGAAGGTCATTGATGAAGCAGCTGAACATGGTTAGGCCAAGGGCACTACCCTGACGAAGTCCCACAGAGATGTCCTGCATCTGAAATGACTGATCTCCAGCAACCATAAGCATTTTTCTATCTGTCAGGTATGACTCTAACACTGGAGAGTATGCCTCTGATACCAATATTTCTTCGCACTCTTTGATCACACTTCCAGCAGAATGCAGCCGTGATGGGGAAGGTTGGAATTCAGTTCTTTTCTCCAGACTAAGCCTGTAATGAGGTCAGTGCGTATCTGAGCAGGTTGTTCCTGAGCAGGTGCTGTTTGGTAACACGGCTGATAACCCAGTCCACATCTTTACTGATGATTGACAGCAGACTGATAGGGCGGTAACTGGCCGCTTTGAATTTGTCCTGCATTCATATACAGAGCATATTTGAGATGATATTTTCCTTATTGTCAGTTTGTAAATGTACTGGAACAGCTTTCCTTCTGGAGCGGCAAGTTAAGGAGCATATGTGTTCAAAACATTTGCCGGAATGTTGCCAGGACCCGTATTCTTTGCAGTCTCCAGTGCCTGCATACGTTTTTCTTTTTGATATGATGTATCGTGAATCGAATTGGCTGAAGGCTGATGTCTGCGGTGCTGTGGACCACTGCAGCAGGCTGAGGTAGCCATGTGACAATTCCGACTGAATATTGCTTTTCAGCCTTTTTTTGCACTGATGTCCTGTACTCGTTCATCATTGAGGATGGGAATGGAGGTGGAGCCTTCTCCACCACCAGTGAAATGTTTAATCGTCTCCACCATTCACAACTGCATTTCGCAGGACTGCAGGACTTAAATCTGACCCGTTGATTTTGGGATGGTTTAACTCTGTCTATCACTTGCTGTTTATGCTGTTTGGCCGAATTAATACTTGATCTTTAGGTATGCCTGGTTCTGCTCCTGGCATGCTGTCCTGCATCCTCATTGAAACAGGATTAATCCACTGTTTTGATGGTAATATTTGAATGGCTTATATGCCAGTCCACGAGTTTGGAGACTGAATTAGAAGAGATTCTGCTGCAGTTGATATTCCACAATGTCTCATGAATGTTCAGTCATGGTTTGCTAGATCTGTTCGAATTCTCTTCCGTTTAGCATAGTGGTAGTGGCACAAAATACGATAGAGATTATTCTCAATATGAATGTGAGACGTTGTCTCCGCAAGGTATGCATGGTGGTCACTTTTACCGATACTGTCATGGAGAGATGCATCTGCAGCTGCCAGGTTGTTAAGGATGAACTCAGGTATGTTTTCTTTCCCTCTTGCTGGTTCCCTCATTACCTTCTGCAGAACTAGTCTTCTTTCCCTCTTGCTGGTTCCCTCATTACCTTCTGCAGAACTAGTCTACAAGTTATATGCTTTTAGACCGATCAGCTGAATCAGTAATCCTGCTGTCTTGCCACTTATTGTGGTGAATTTGAAAATCCCCAGCCAGAATACGTTTTGTGCCCTTTCCACCCTTGATGCTTCATTTAAGTGTTATTCAACGTAGAGTTGTATTGATTCATCAGCGGAGGGAGGATGGTTTGTGCTAATTAGCAGAACGTTTCTTTGCCTTTGTTAACATGAAACCATAAAGCTTCATTGGGCCTTGAGTCAATGTTGAGGACTCCCAGAGCAACGTCCTCCAGACTGTCTTCCATTACGCTTTCATCTCTGCAGGGTCTGTCTTTCCGGTGGGACAAGACCTATCCAGGGATGGTATTGGTAGTGTCTGTGTAATTGCTTGTAACGTATGATTCCTTGAGTATGACTACATCAGGCTGGTGCTTTACAAGTCTGTGAGACAGTTCTACCCATTTGGGAAGTAATCCTCAGATGTTAGTAAGGAGGACGTTACAGGGTGGATGCTGATGTGTGTGATGTTGCCTTTTCATTTGTGAAGGTCAACTCCAAGTGTTATGTCTACTTTCAAATCTTTCAAACTATTTCACGATTGATTGAACTAAATGACTCGCGAGGCCATTTCACAGAACGATTGTGAGGCAACTACATTGTGATTTTGGAGTCACATGTTGAACAGACCAGGTGAGGTTGGCAGATTCATTCCTTGAAGGATATCAATGAAATGCATGGGTTTCTCGAACGATCGACAATGATTTCATTGTCATCAGTAGATTCTTACTTCCATTTTTATTATATTATTAAATTGAATTTCCACTAGCCTTACTTGGAACCATATGTTAAACTGAGCTGCCATTTCTTACGTTGCCATGTTTTTTTCTTTCATTGCTTATGTTATTTTGGAATCTCACGCTTCATTAAATCCTGATTGATATAACCTTCTTTGAACGTCCTAACGACTGCTTGAATTTAATTCCATCTGTTTTGTTTGAACAGACATTTCGAGGCAGTTGCATATCAGAGAATAACAGCAAGCGATAGCAGATGATGTGCACTCTGTCTGTCATTAGCTTGACTGTCCAGGAACCTAACATACTTATTGTGAGTCTGAGAACCTAAGAACTATTATAGCACTGATTGAAGCCATTCAACCTACCGTGGGACCACGAACACTTCACCAACACAATTGGAGACAGAGACAGTTTGTGAAGATAGATTAGATGATAGAGAAATAAACAGAGGGAAATAAAGTGAACCGAGTTAATCTGAGAGAGTATAGAAAGAGTAGCGAAAGACTGAGTGAGAGAGGAAGAAGTGTTACACGAGGATGGAATTGGAAACATCAGAAAATAGCATGAATATAGCTCGAAAAGGACAGATAGAAGTTTGTGCTTATTTAGTAATTCCCCTGGACTGGAAGCCCGTTATCTGCTACCCCTTATCTCGTGAGCACTATGCTGATACTGGCTGCAATCCCAGATCGTTTATTACCAATAGTTTCACAGAACTGCGTTGCTGATAGGTAAACAGATTCCAATAGACCAATAGATTGGATTTCGGGAGGCGGTGGAGTTATTTAAATAGACAGGGTGAGCACCAGCAAGAACTGATAAATGCCCTCGACACTGTGTGAGAGCCTGCGCCAGAGATTCTCTGAGGAAGATCTCTGACAGAAGGGACATCGGTATCTCATCTGTGGATCAAATAATGATTGATAAAGTTTGTATAACTTTTTACTTTAGATAGTCCATTCTTAAAAGTGCATTTTAACAATCATATCATTTTGTATTTTCTTTATTTTAGTGTGTGCAGAAAGTCATTTTGCAACTTATTTTTGTATTGCATAAGCACATTTCATTAATTTTGTCTCTGCTCATTCCTCATTGCAGATGAATTCTTGAATTTGTTCTTCATGTGATACTGATGACTGGGGAACAACATTGTTCGTCCTCCCATGAGCCCCAGTCCTCACTTTTTTTTTACTCTTTACCAATGTCATAATGAAACATTAATTGATGTCCAGTAAATGACACTTCAGCACAGTTGTTCGATATCGAGAACATCGATAACATGTAAATGTAGCTATATGTTTAGCGACTATGATTATGTCAGTCTCCATGCATCCTATGCGTCCCTGGAGTGTTTCCCTCTTGTATTAATCAGGGACTGCTGTCAATGTGTTATCCCAAAGCGGGAGCATCACTGACAGCACTAACTGGCACCAGAAGCTGCACAGAGAGAGGGAGGAGAGATGACAATAAGAGAACATTAAACTGGATTGGTCTGACAATCGTTTCGAAATTAGGTATAACCGATTAGAATGCCACAAAAATGGACAGGAGCTTATCCTTTGGTCTTTACTGGATTTCACAGCCTTGGCTAACATTATTATCACGGATTGAATGTCTACTGCTGGTTATTCAAGGTGGTTACTATCCCATGCTCGCTATAGTTGGTATTCCTGGTAAGTCTGTCTGTCTGTCTGTAAATTGCACAAAGTTGAAGTCAATTGCTGCTCATGATATGTAAATTCTGGAAAGGTGCAAGTCAACGTTTTCAGTTCGAATCAAAGATTCCACTTCTCACAATTTATAACTCGCAAATTATTATTTAAAAATTAATTACCAGTTTGAGAGGAAGAACCAGATTGTTCTCAAAATTCTTCATTCTTTTTCTCCTGCAAAGAATAACATCTCCATATCCTCCCCACTCACTAATCTTTCCAGGACCACCATCATGAAGTCCCAGTCTCCTCCTCAGCCTCAGTGTAACGTCTGAATAAACCAACATTTGTGCACTTGTTAAATCCGGTTTACAACTGTTTTAAGTACCTCGAAACACGAGTCCATTACAAGCTAATTGCACTTAAGATGCTTAACTTATTCCGTGCACAGAAGCTGTCGGCCAAACAGACAGTGGATGATCCACAAGTCATTGACACATAATATGGAGTCACAGAATCGTAATCTGTTGATATTTTCACACCTGTTTGCCTCATGTTCTTGAGAGAAGGCAATAGGTCCTCTTTCACTGGTCAGGTCTCCATGTGACTGCAAACCCACAGTAATGTGTTTTCCTCTTTACTGTTCTGTGGAACAGCTGAACTACCACTCATTTCAAGATAGGCATAACATGCTTGCCGACCAGGGCTGCACAAGTCCCATGCGACAAGAACAAAAGTAAGGACAGCTCCCTTCCTCTGCCTGTTTCCCAGGTTCCAACACCTCATTTCCATTCAGGAAGGCAACTATCCCTGCTTCAAGTGCATTCTTCCTCATTGATTGTCTCTCTCCAAGAGTGAGCTTAATAATATGTTGCTGGAAAAGCGCAGCAGGTCAGGCTGCATAAACGGAACAGGAGAATCGACGTTTCAGGCATAAGACCTTCTTCAGAGTGATATTATTTTCCATTATATATCGGTGCTGGTTTTATTGATGCTGGCATAGAGATGTGATGAACCTTTAAATTCCAAGTCAGGCGCAGTGCACAAAGAAGGAATGGTTTTATTTTAAACCACAGGAAAGAAACGGAGACAGCTAAGAGAGAAAAAGAACGATCATGATCAACCCTGAGAGTGTTGGTGATGCAGAATTTGGCGTGCTGTGGACAGAGTTTCACTCATTTATGAGGAATGAGTTCCTAGCCACAGAGAGAGTGAAAAAGAGCTCCATTAAAGTAATTCCTCAGATGATGGTACTGTGATGAGTGAGTGAATAAGCTGGAGTGCTGTGAGAAAATAAGAGGTGATTGCTCTGAAACTTAGGGGGAATGGACAATTACTCACTATGCTCTAAACAGACACTGAGAAGGTGATAATTACCATAGTTGACTTTTTAAAACTCCATTTAAATGAATCAGCATAGTTTAAGAGTCTCTGTAGACATCACCCCAACTCATCGCCACTCCTCACAGTGATTGAGTAAGAAAGAGATCCAGATTTTGAATAAGCTCCAACCACAAGAAAAATAGTGTATTTGTTGCCTGTTCCGACACTGGGCATCAAGTTATCCACCCTCCTGACAGCATACCTTGAGTCTTAAAGAGTTAACTATTCCCTCCAGCGTCTGACCTTCATGAGGAACACGACTGTAATTTCTCAGTGATGGAAGATGTCTCCTTGAGGGTGAAACTGTAAGACTTAGAGCAGAAATTAGTCGATTCAGCCCATCGAGTCTGCTCCACCATTCAGTCAGAGTTGATAGGTCTCTAAACCATATTTTCTCACTTTCTCCAAGTAACCGTCGATCCATTTCATATTCAAGAACCTATCTATCTCCGCCTCAAATATATTCAATAATCAGGCCCCCACAGTCTTTTATTGCACTGTAATCCAAAGATTCATCACTCTCTGGCAAAATAAAATATCCGTATCTCCGTCATAATAAGTCTTCCCTTTACTTGAAGGCTGTGCCCTTGTATCCTCTTTTGTCCTGCCAATGGAAACATGTTCCCAACGTGCACTCCGTCCGAGACATTCAGAATTCTTAAAGTTTCAATTAAATTCCTCCCTCATCCCTCTAAACTCCTTCGAATACAGAGCCAGAGTCCTCAAACATTCCTAATTCTTTCAGCTTTTCTCGTGAACCTTCTCTGAGCGCAATCCAGCACCAACGTATCCTTCCTGAGATATGCTTCCCAAAGTTGCGTGCAATATCTCAAATGTGGTCTCACCAGAACCTTATAGAGTCTCAGAAGTATATCCATGCTTTTATACTCAACTGCTGTTGCCATCATTGTATTTGCTTTCCTAAGTACTGATTCAATCTGCAAGTTGACATTGAGAGTAACCTGCATTAAAACTCCTAAGTGTCTTTGTACTTCAGACTGCTGAATTTTTCCCAGTTGTGAAAATAATTGTTGCCTCTATTCTTCCTCACAGTGCAGCTGCCCATATCTTCCCCTGTCCAAATGCTTCTGCAGTTTTCCCACCTCCTCAATGTTACCTGTATCTCTACCTATTATTATCATAGGTGTGTGATAGTAGTTTCATTAGCCAGTGTGATAGTAGTTTCTCCATCTGAACTGTTGATGTTTAAAGTGAAAAGTTGTGATGTCAACACTGGGTCTTGTGGAATACCTTTCTTTCTAAGCTGCCATCCTGAGAAAGAGTTTTATCCCACTCTCGTCTTACTGCCAGACTGCCAAGCTTCTATTCGTGCGAGCACCTTGCCTCTAATACCTTGGCCCCTTATCCTACTCAGTTATCTGCTGCGCAGCACCTTGTGAAAGTCCTTCAGAATGTCCAAGTAGATGACATGGATTCGCTATTTTTGATTGAATCTAATTGTCACCTCCCCAAATAAATCTCGCAATTTGGTCATGCATGACCTCCACTTGATGAAATCATGATGAACTTTACCCTATTTTACCAGAAAATTCCAAACATTCAATAATCTCATCACCCACAATTGATTCCAAGAACTTAGACAGAATAGTGGTTTGGCGAATCCGTCGCTAATTTTCTGCCTTTATTGTTTGGTTCCTTGTTAAAATGAGTTGTTACGTTATCAATGTTGAGTCCTCTGGATCCCTCCATGATTCTCGTAAGTATTGAAAGAATGCCACGATTGTGTTCATTATGTGTTCCGCGTTCTCATTTAGAATTCTGGCATCTAGTGCATCTGGTCCAGGTGACTTATCCACGTTCAGGCAATTCAGTTTCTCTAGCTCCTTCTCCATGATGATGGTCACTGTACTCAACTCTGCCACGTCACTCTCTTCAATGTTTGAAATATTACTCGTGTTTTCCACCATTATGATTGAGACAAAGTAATTATTGAATTCCTCGGCTATTCTCATGTTCACCACTACTATCTCTCCACCTTCATTTTCCAGCGGTCGAAAATCAATTTTGCCTCTCTTTTACACATTGTATATCGAAAAGGTTTCTTATATTCTTCTGTTATATTGTGGTCTGGCTTACCTCATATTTAATCTTCTACCTCATTTTTTTCTTTGTTTCCCTCTGCTGGTCTTTGTAAACTTCCAAATCCTCTGGAATCCCACTGCCTTTCTCTTCATTAGATACTTTCTCTTTTGCTTTTATGCTATCACTGACTTCCCTGGTCAGCCACGGTTGCCTCCTACACCCTGTACCATAATACTTTTTCCTCGTAATGAATCTCTGGTGTGTCTCCGGAATTAGTCACAGAAATTTCTGCCACGAATATTCCTCTGTCTTTCCTGCTGGTTTCCGCTCCCAGTCAATTCTAACATGCTCCACACTTATGACTCTGTAGTTGCGTTTATTCAGCTGTAATAGCGTTATCTCGGACTCTATTTTCTCCCTTTCACACTGCACAGTAAATTCAATCATATTGTCATCACTGGCTCCGAAGGTTTCCTTCAGCATATACTCCCTTATCCACCGCAACCTCCTCCAAAAAGCCATCTCGTTGAAATTCCACACATTTATTTATTTATTTACATTTCACAAGCAATCTGATTTTCCTAGGCTTTCTGCATATTGAAAGCCCACAAGATTCTATCTGCTGTTATATCATGCACTCCAGCTCCTGCCTGCTTGTTGGAGGCCTGTACATAAGCCTAACTGCGGGGTTTTTCTTAATCTTGCGGTTCCTGAATGTAACCACATGGATTTTATATCATCTGACCCTACTTCACTTCCTACTGTTGATTGTAATTTCAATTCATACTAACAATGTATACCCAATCCCTTGTTCACACGCTTATCTTTTCGATAAGTCCCCTGAATATTCAGTATCCCTCCTAATCCCATTGCAGCCACGACTCCATGACTTCGACCACATACCTGCTATTATAATCTGCACCACAAGCTCGTTGACTTTATTCTTTATACTGCATGCATTCACATGTGTATCTTCAGTTCTACATTAACCGTCCCACGTCTCGTTATCATTCGTTTGTTCACTGCAGGCAGAAACTAGACACCAGGATACATAAACATCAACTAGCCAAAAAAAAAGACATGACCAACTGTCAGTAGTGTCCTTACATGCAGATACGGAACGGCACCACTTCGACTCGGACAATACAACCATTCTAGGACAAGGCAAACAGAAACATGCACAATTTAACTTTGAGCTGTTCATATCCCTTTGATGAACATTTGCCCTATTTTTATCTAAGTCGTTGGTACCTTCGTGGACCATGACTACGAGATCTTTAGATTCCCACACCCAGTTCCGCTGCAGCTCAGATGAGATCTCCTGAAACCGAGCACTAGGCAGGCAACACAACATTCAGGACGATCCTTCCTGTTCACCTAAAACAGTGTATATGCCCCTAACTATATTATACCAAATTACGTCACATTTTGTCTTCTCTTCCCTCACTTGAATTGCTACCAGCACCACGGTGCTGCGGTCAGACAAGTCATCCTCCCTGCAGTACCCACTACCATCCAAACAGGGAGCAAAAATATGGGACCTACTGGACACGGACACGGTCAGACAACACTTCTGGACCAATAGTTTTATTTGGAAACACTAGCTTTCGGAGTGCTGCTCCTTCATAAGGTGGTTGTCCAGGTTAAGAACATGCTCACAGAATGTGTAGCGAAAGCACCAAACACCCGATGAAGGAGCAGTGCTCTGAAAGCTAGCGCTTCCAAGTAAACCATTTGGGCTATAACCCTCTTTTTTGTGATTTTTAATCGTGTAGTAACAACACATCGCCTAACCCTCCATCCTTATTTTAGTTGTGAATTTTGAATTTTTTTTGTTAACTGCTTTTTGTGTCTCTGCTTATCCGATTTGTAACCAATAAATAGGTTTGTAACCAATAAATTAACAAGATTCAATTTAACACTTTCAACTTTAGCACAGCCCATATTAGCCAAAAAATCACAGCCATAACTTGACAAACATGCTCATTTACTTCTGAAAGAATTCTGACACACTTGTCACACGGTCCCTCTCCCTGGCTTCAACCGCACTGAACCACGCGCCTCCAATTACTCTGCAATCACATTGCTAATAATGGACTCCGAAATCCTACTAACGACCAATGTCAGACAAACTGCCCGATGATTTCCTATCTTTTCTTCCTTCATACCTTCTGACACAGAAATTTCACGTTATCCATTTCCTGTCCTCTTGGACACTCCCTGATGACAGACATTCCTGCAAAGTCACCACCAAAGCCTCCACAATCTCACCCACAATCTCCTTCAGAACTTTTGGTTGTCATCTTTCCAGTCTGTGTGATTTATCCATCTTCAAACATTGCAGCTTCCACATCACCTCCTCCGCAGTGCAGATAACTCTACTCACCTCGAGCCGTTGACTTTCTTGAAGTTTCGAAATGCTATCTTCCATTGAGAGGATTGATACAAATTACATATTCAGTTCATCCCCCAATTCTTTGTTCTTCATTTCTCTGTTGCCATCGTATTTTCTGGTGGTTCACTGCTCACTATTGCCTCTCCTCCCTTTATACATCTTAGCAAACGTCCTGCAATCTCATTTTTAGAGCGAGCTAGCTTACATGATTTATGTTCTCCGCCTTGCTGCTTTTTAATTGTCCTCTGCTGCGTTCAAAAAGACTTCCCAATATTGCACAGACTGAGTGAGAATATTCCAGTGAACTGACCGTCAAAAGCAAGCATGCAAGTATAATAATTCTATTTACCAACATAGTGGGGCATGGGGACACAACAATGCTGCCTCAGAGCGCCAGGGACACAGGTTCAATTCCAATCTAAAGTGACTGATTGTGTGGAGTTTGAGCATACTCCCCGTCTCTGCATGAGAAGCATAAACTCGTTTGTTTTTCTCTCCCCTGTTTGTATCTGTGTATTTATTCGGGTTTCTACCATCTACAGTATTTTGCTTTTATTTGATAGAGAAATGCAGCAATTGCGACAGATTCATTGTTAAAATAGCGCTAGTGGTCGGCCTTCCCTGGATGTTTAGGAATCTTTCCCAGCCACGTGTGTGTGTGCAGTGCTCCTAGTTACACAGTCCGTCTCTTTCAGTCCTTCAGACCATCCATCACTGCATGCAACTTTTACTTGTGCCACTCCTGGTAGTCCCCCTCACCCAATCGCCTGGCACTGTATGCTCCCCACGCAGCGCTGTGCACCGAAAGACACTGGCAGTTTTTGACCCGCCAGAAAGGCTTGGTGAAGACCCTGTCATTGAACCGATCAGAATAGCTAAAGTCCAATTGAACAGCAAGGTAAAAACGCTGAATGGCGTCCATCTGCTCTGACATTTTCTAGTCTTACGGATTATCATCTGTTTACCTTTGTCCATCTGCAAATATATGCAGGTGAAAAACACGACACATGTCTCTGCCGACCACGTGTGGGAAGTTCACCCAACTCCAGTTCCTCAGAAACTGGGGCTGGAGCTGGATGAACTGTGGACCCTCTGGGAGGCCGAGGAAGAAATTGCGAGGATGTAAAGGGAGGTGGTCACACCTCAGACACAGGATAAGGATAGCTGGATTACAATCTGGGGTAGAAAATGGAACCAACAGTTAGAGCAGCGATCATCTGTGGCCGTTCTCCTCAGCAATAAGTATAACATTTTGTTAACTGCTTGTGGGTACAAACTACCCGGGCCAAGCCATAGTAGTCAGGTCTCTGGCACTGAGCCTAGTACAGTGGCTCAAAAGAGAAGGGGGAGAATACAAAAGCACGAGTGGTAGGGGACTCATATTTAAACGGATTTACAAAAGATTATATCGTCAGGAACGAGACTCCTGGAAGGTATGTTGACTCCCCGGTGCCAGGGCTGGATAGCGCGGATCGGGTTTACAGGATTCTGAAGGGGGAGGGTGAGCAGCCTAAAATCGTGTTGCATATTGGAAACAATGATACAGCCATGAAAGGCAGTGACGATTTTATTGTGGGAAAGAGAACCGCAGAATTATTACAGCACAGAAGACGCCTATTTTGCCCATCTTGGGTCCACGAACTTTCTAACTGCACTACTTGAATATACATAGACTGTTTGGAAGGAGACTGAGAGAGAGAAATAAACAGAGAGATTGAGGGAAGAAAGCGGAGGAAGAGAAAACTGAGCGACTGCATGAGTGAGAGAAGAAAAGACGTTAGACAAGAGTGAAGTTGGATAGTTTAGGAGATCGCATGACCAGAAATATATAGAAGCTTTATTTAGAAATTCACACCGACTGCAAGCCATTTGTCAGGTGTCATACAGTGTGAGCACTATGCTGAAACTGGCTATGTTCACAGACGTTTTATCTCAAATGCGAGCACAGAACAGAGTTACTGAGAGCTAAAGAGCACGCAAAAGGCCAATGGATTGTTTCCAGGGTGAAGGGACAATAATAGGGATTTTAATATGCAATGGAGTTAAAAAAACAGGTTGGTAGTGGTTCGTAAGAGAAGGAATTCGTGTAATATCTGAGATGAAGTTTTGGAACAGTTTTTGATGGAGTCCACTGGGGAACAGCAAATGTCGATTTAGTGTTGTACAATGAGGCAGACTGGAAAAGGGAGCCAAATGTGAAGGAACCCTGTGGGTTCTGGTCGTAGAATGATTGAATTTGAGTAGGAGATGATAGAGTCAGAGGTAACAGTGTTTAAGCTGAATAAAGGTAACTCCTGAGGCATAAGGGAGGAGCTGTTTAGAATTGACTGGGAGAGGACCCAGAACGAGAGACACTGGAACAGCAATGGCAGGAGTTACTGTGAGTAATTCATGAGTCACAGCAAAGATTCATCCCAAGGTAAAAGAAGCATACTACAGGGAATATGACGTAACCATGGCTGACGAGTGAAGTCAGGGATAGCACAAAAGCAACAAAGAAAGAATATAATGTACAGAAACCCAACGGAAATGGGAGCAGAGAGAAGCTTGCAAAGATCAACAGAGGGCAACAAGAAAAAGAAGTAGCAGGAAGAAAATTAGTATGAAGGTAAGCTATCCTGTAACATAACGGAAACTGTAAGAGATTCTTTAGATATGCAAAGGGGCAAAGGTCGATATTTGGCTGCTGGAAAATGACACAGGAGAGACAGGAGTGGGAACAAAAGAAATGTTTGAGGAACTGAAAATTTACTCTGCTCCAGTCTTCACTTTGGAAGACATGAGTAACTTCCCAAAAATTCAAGAGAATGACGGGGCAGAGTTTGGAATATTGGCCATCACCAAGCAGAAGGTGCTAGAGGAACTGAGTGGGCTGAAGCTGAATAAATCACCAACATGAGATGGAATACATGACAGACTTATAAGGAAGATAGCTGAAGAGATACAGCAAGCCTTCGTGATAATATTTCTGGATTGCGAAAGTCAGAGAGGGCCCCAGAGAACTTGAAAAGCGCTAAAATAACATTACGGTTTAAAAACGAAGTAAGTCAGAAGACAGAAAATTAACAGACTAAATCGCCTTACATAGGTCGTAGAAAAGCTCCTTGAATGCACTGAGAAGTATGAGATTTCTGTATATTTGGAAGTGCATGGTAAAATGGGCATATTCAGCATGGTTTTGTCAAGGGAAGGATTTTCCTGAAAAAGCTGCTAGAATGCATTGAGAAGTTAAGGAGCAGCTTTGACCAAGGTCAGCCAACGAATATTATCTACCTGGACTTCAAAAAACCCTTTGATAAGGTGCCGTGCAGAAGGATGTTGAGTAAAATAGGGGACCTTGGTGTTGGAGGAAAGGTGTAGCAGGTTTTGATGCTTGGCTGTCTGGCAGAAAGCAGAGAGTTGTGGCAAAATATTCCTTCTCAGGATGGCAGTAAGTGATACCTTGTGCGCTGCAAGTCTCAGTGTTGGGACTACAACGTTCCCTTTTTAATTTAAGGATCCAGATGAAGGAACTGAGGGAATTCTGGCTAAGTTTGCAGATGATACAAAGATAAGTACAGGGAGAGGTAGTATTGAGAGGGTGGATAAGCTGCAAAAGGTTGTCAACAAAATCGGCAAAGAATTGGCAGAATCTATTACAATGCGTGAAATTGCGAGGTGATACACCTTAGTAGAAACAATAGAGGTATGGAATATTTCTAAATGGAGGAGAAAATTCAGAAGTTTGAACAGCATACAAAGTTGAGAGTTCTACACGAGTATTCTCTTACGTTAAAATTGCAGGTTAAGATAGTAATTAGGAAGACAAATGCAATGATGGCATTTGTTTTGAGAGGACTTGAATATAAAAGCAAAAATTTATTTCTGGGATTATGTAAGGCTCTCGACTCTCATGTCCAGCATCTGCAGTGCTCACTTTCGCCATGAGAAACTGAATAGCCCTGATTGAATGGCGGAGCAAACTCGATGGGCTGAATGGCCTAATTTCTGCTACTATCTCATCTATTCTTAGTAATATCGGACTCCTCATTCTTCATTTTAGATGCATTATTGAATCTGATCTTCGTACAATTTATAAATAGTAGTATTCCAAGACGGATTATTGGGCAATATCATGATTCCTCCCTCCAGTCTCAGCAGCCGTTTCCGCCAATTCTATCGTTTTCTGACTCCTACCCAATGTCATAATCGCTCTGTAATTGAAGTAGTCAATGGCATATTGCCACAGTTCATTGACATCGATAACATCAACAACATGACCCTCATCTGCCCTTTCTGACCCTGCAATAACAATTTGAATTGCATTTGGATAGGACAATTTTCCATTAATGTAGAACATGGAACAGTAAAGCACAGTCCAGGCACTTCAGCGCAGAATGCCGTGACGATGTTTTATCCTACTCATAGATCAGACGAACCTACATACCCTTTGTTGTACTATCTTCCAAGTGTATATGCAAGAGTCACTTGAATGTCTCTAATTTATTTGTGTCTACTCATTCCACGCAACCATGACTCTCTGTGTAAAGAAGGTTCCTCTTTTATCTCCCTCGGACCTTCCTCCAATTACTTACAAGTTATGTCCCATTAAGATAGCCATTCCCGTCATCGGAAAAAATCCTTGATCATTTCATCTATCCGTGCCTCTCATCGTCTTGTATATCTCTGTCAAGTTATCTCTCAACCTACTTTTCTCCATTGAGAAAAAAAAACATAGTTCCCTCAGCCTTTCTTCGCAAGACATGCCCTCTGGTCCAGATAGTATCCTGTTTAATCTCCTCTGCACGTACTCGAAGGATGCCATATCTGTCTTATTATGAGGCGAGTAGAACTCAACACAATATTCCAATCGTAGTATAACCAGGGCGACACAGAGATTGAGCATAACCTCGCGGTTCTTAACTCAATCCTCCTCTAATAAAAACCAACATACAATGCGCCTTCTTAACAACTCTGTCAAATTCGTGGCAATTTTGAGCAATCCATAGACATGAAATCCAAGATCCCTCTGTTCCTCAACACTGCCAAAAGATCACGCCTTTAACCATGTAATCTGCATTCAATTTCGATCTTCCCAATTAAATTAATTCACAGTTTTCCAAGTTTAATTCTATCTGCCACTTCTCAGCCCAGTTTTGCATCTGGTCAATATCACGTTGCAATCTCCAATAGATATTTATACTGTCCAGAACAGCACCAACCTTCGTTTCATTAGCAAACTTATTAACACACCATTCCACTTACTCTTACAAGTCATTTATAACAATTACAAAGAGCAAAGGTCACAGAACAGATCCCTGCGGAACACCACAAATCACCAAGCTCGAGGCTGAATGCTATGACCCAGCCAATTTTTTATCTATTATGCCAGATTGCGCCGTACCCCATGCTTCCTTACTTTCTCAATGAGCCTACCATGGGTAATCTTACCAAACGCCTTGCTAAAACCCATGTTCACCACATCCGCTGCTCTACATTCATCACCATGTTTTGTGACATTCACAATAAATGCAATGGGGATTGCGATGCATGATCTGCTGCCCACGATGCCATGTTTACTAAGTCTCATCAAACTACTGTTTTCCAAGCATTTGTAAATCTTTCTGTAAGAATCCTCTCCAATACTTTGCCCACCAGGGACATAAAACTAATCTGTAAGTCCCAGTATTATCCTTATTCCTTTTATTGAACGAGCGAAAACCATTTGCCATTCACAATTTATCTGGTGCTCCTCCAATGGAGAGTGAGGACATCAAAGATCTTCACAAAGGCGCAGATTCTTCAGTCGGTTCTTCCAGTAACCTAGGTTATATCCCGTCTCATCTGGGGATTTTCCTGTTCCGGGTTTTTTTTTAATCTATTCAGCACACCCTCGTTTTTAACATGCACCTCTTCTGGCATATCAGTTTGTTTCATGCTGCCCTTAAATATGTGAAGCTGACTCTTTATGTTCCAATAAAAATTAGGGATGGTAACATCACTCACGACAACAACCCATTTACCCTGCACATTTCCAAACTCAGCCTCCCAAATTGCTCCTCTATGTCTCTGTTGCTATTGTGGGCCCTGTAGAAAACTCACAATAACGTGACTGCCCCTTTCCTGTTTCTGACTTCCAGCCATACTGAGTATGTAGTCAAACCCTTCTCGACGATCTCCCTATCTGCGCTGTGATGGTAACCCTGATGAGCAATGACACTTCCCACCTCGTTTATACCCTTTCCCTATTCCTTTTGCAACATTTAAACACTGGAACATCCAACAACCTTTCCTTCCCCCGTGATATTCAAAAATCCGTAATGGCCACAACTTCTGAATCCCAATTACTATTCAATACACTGAGTTTGTCACACTTATTCCTGATTCTACTTGCATTAGAATAAACACACTTCAAACAATCACAATAACTGCAACTTTGCTCTATCAATTGCCCTTACGTCCTCATAAACTTTCTGCACGCTGTATCTGGCTGTTCACACCCTACTCCATTATCTGATCCATAGCTCTGGTTCCTGTCCCCATGCCAATTGAACCCTCCTGAAGAGCTTGAGCAAATCTCCCTCCCACGATATTGGTTCCCCTCCAGTTCAAGTGTCACCAGTCCTTCTTGTACAGGTCTCAGCTTTTTCGGAATGTATCCCAAAGTCCACCTCTTACACATTTTACACCAGCCCTGCAGCATGTGTTCATCTGCACCCTCTCTCTGTTCCGAGCCTCTCTGGCTGGTGGCACCATTGGCAATCCTGAGAATATTACTGTGCTCCTTCGTCCTTATGGCTTCATACTTAACTCCGTATGCTCTCTCTTCAGGTCCTCCTCCCTTTCCATACCTTTTTCATTCGTATGGATGTGCACCATTACTTCTGTCTGCTCCTCCCTTCCCCCGCCCCCAATCCTCCCGTTAAGAATCCTGCAGCCTCGCTGCATGGAATTTATCTACTTTAAATCCATGGTATCTGAGACATGTTTTCCTTCACATTACAGACGATAAAAGTTCTGTTCTCGTTTTACTGCTATTGTAAAGCCTGATCAATCGCTATAGGCTGCATGTATTCATTTATAAACGGAGAAGCAGGTTTATGTTCCGACAATCATCTGACATTACTTTCACATCCAAGGCAGATTCGAAGATTGTACACAATTGATCTATCAACTCCAACTTTCTTTCCCTCAGCCAGGCTCACATATCCGAAGCTCAATGTGAAAGTTTTAAACGTTATTTAGAATTGTGTTAAAATTGATACATCTTAGTCTCAAAATGTATTCAGTCGTTTTATTCTCCCTGGCAAGACAAAGCAAGTATCCAGCTAATATGCATTTCTGAAAATCGTGTATAGTTCAATAAGATTTCTCACCGAAGACAAAATGATAACAACTTGAAACAAAAGGCATTTATTATAGGAATGCGTAATGCAGGAATATTTGAAGATGTTCGAAAATAATTCTATCTTCTTCTTTAGGGGATCACAACTGCCAACAGTGTGTGAGATGTGGTGTGAAAAATGCCCTGGACAGATGCAGGGAACGTAGAGCTGGGAAAGCACAGCAGGTCAGCCAGTATCTGAGGATCAATAGAGTCATCGTTCTGGGCATGTTCCTGATGAAGGATTATGCTGGGAACGGTGACTGTCCTGTTTCTAGGACGCTCCCTGACCTACTGTGCTGTTTCTGTACCACACTTTTCGATAGTGATCTACAGCATCTGCAGTCCCCACTTTCTCCCTTGAGAGACGCATTTAGTAAACCTGACACTATTTGCCAGACACAGCATCATTCCAAGCAGCTTCCAAATCGGCTGCTGCATCTGCAGAATGACCTCATACAAATCATACAGCAGAAACACTGAAACTGTCTGTGTCAGAGTTTTGCAATCTCGCTCCATTTACATAAATTCACATTGTCTTAATCTTCCTGCCAAAATGTGCAATTCACTTTACGTTATTTCGAATGAAGGTTTGCTCACTAATCATCTTTGTTATGTCACATTGCACAATCACTTTCTCTATTTGACGACATGTTGAATAATCGTCTTTGGAGACGAGCTAATTGAGTTTTGATCCATTCAAACCCTTCATTCAGATTTTTGATACAGATGTTTGATCACTGAAGACTCCATAGTGAGCTCTGTATAACTAACTCCTTCGAGGGGCAAAACGGTCTACCTCCGTATCATTGTAACGATGCTGACTTGCTGAGTGAGGTAGTCCTCTACCTTTGTGACAACCTGGAGAGGTGGATTGAGAGAACTGGGGTAGTGGCAGCTGTTCTCCATTCAGCTGCACCATTCAGAATGCTCATGGCTGTTCCAATTGTATCTGACAATCTGATCGTGTGTGAACATTTGACCGTGTCTGACCATCTGATTGTGTCTGACCATCCGATTGTAACTAACTATTCGATTGTGTTCTACCATCTGATAGTATCTTATCATCCGATTGTGTCTTACCGTCCGAAAGTGTCTGGCCATCCCTCTCCTGTCTTTTACCAATAAGCATTGACTCTTCTGTCCGGCAAAGATCAGTCGAGCTCAGACTTGAATACCTTCAATAACCGTTTATTCACTGCTCCGTGAGGGTGAGGATACCAAACATAACACAACCTTAAAAACGCAGAACACGTTATTTTAACACTGTGTTAACCTAAGATCAAATCACCACTTCTTTTGTAACATTAGGACACAAATTAAGAATAAACATCAACTATTCTGCCCTACAAACCTGTTGACACTACCACTGACTCATTCCAATCAAGTATGTATCAAACTCAGCTTCCGTTGCTGTCTCTGTCAGACAATACTACATTACATGACACCATACAAGCATAAAATGGAACTGATTTAGGCCATTACAATCATTGAGTGTGATATGCTAGTTAATGTCGGCTTAAAGATTTCTCAACATCATTCTCCCGATTTTTCCGTTATCTTTAATTCCCTTATTAATTAAACAACAATTGTATCACTATCTTGAAACCACTAGTGTTCTCTGCCTCTGTGTGTCTGCATGTGTGTGTGTGTGTGTTTATTCATGTGTTTGTGTTCCTGTATGTCTACATCTCTCCAACTGTGACTCTCCATCTGAGGTTTTTTTTCTGTGTTTGTGTCTGCTTGTGTGTGAGTTCAAACGTTTCCATGTGCTTCTCCATATGCACATTCGATTTGTATGTGATGTGAGTGTTCGTATTTTGGGGTGTTTTCATACGGCTTGGAGTACTTCTGTATCTACATCACTATGCAAGAAATATTTCCTATCTTGAGAGGGAGATAAGTATGGAATAGATAAGTGGTTAAAGTCAGATGGTCCGTCACTGAACATTGCTTCTTAGTCAGTTGGTGGAATGTGGATAATTCGGAATATCCATATAATTGGTTTCAATCATGGCCGGATTATAGCAGGGTCCACCCCATATTAGAATTTATTGGCAGGAGAGAGATGGAATTGGTTTCGGAACCACCAACTCCCAGCTCGTACTTCTGTATGCTTGTCCAGCCTATTTATCCTGGAATGGGAGAGAAAGAGGACGGAAGGGAGGGTGGGTGGGAATGGGAGACCCTGCTTTTAGTGCTGGTGTAGTTGTGGGGAAATAGTCAGTCGTCCGAAGGGAGTCAGTCCAAAGTGTTCTATCCATGAAATGATGATAATGTGGGGTGTAGTAGAGTGAGAAGAGGGACAGAGTGAGAGGGAGGACGTTGGGTCCAGTCGTGAGTGTTGGAGCATGAAACTTATTTGGAGGTAGATGCTGTAACAGATATGGAGTCAGTATGAGGGAACAGAGAAAGTATAGGGACACTTATCCTGACAGAGCATGGAGGGTATTGATGCCTGTCCGGTATTGCTGGACATTTCTTCAGATCATCTCAGCGTCGAGGAGAGTCTTCTCACTGAATGTCTTCTCCATGTCTGTCTCTAATGACGTCACAAGGCACGTCCCTCAGCTTCCAAAAAAAACAGTTTAGGTGTAGCCTACAAATAGCAAGAAGTAGCAAACAATGGTGCATTATATACATAAACCAAAACTATCGTGCAAATATTTAGCATCTTATGCTCTGAAAATTAGATATGCAAGTAACGAGAGTGCTGCATTAATATTGGATGATCTCAAGTTGCATCTAAACTGCATTAACTAAGTGACTGCCAATGCTGTGAAAAACAAATTCCGTAAGTGTATATGAGGTAGTTTGAAGAGTATGTTGTGAAGCAACGAGACAGCAGGTTATTTCAGATTTCGTGCTTTGTCGTCAGAATAGCTAATTAATAACTATGAATCTACTCCGGCGAAATAGTGACAACAATCTCTTGTGTTTCGTACAGTGTCTGCACACAGCATAAAATTTTTGAACATTATAGTCAAGCATCACGGACGTCCGGAGGCTAGACTGCCAAGTTAGCTGCAGTGAATTAGGAAGCACAATATAAACTTTAGTGGTAAAAAAGCAATCGTTGTTACTTCTAGAAATACTACAACGTTTGAAAGCGACATATATTTCTCTAAGGTGCAAACAGTAAGGAAAGGGAAGGTGACTCAGTGATAGTTAACAGAACAAATTAAAGATTGCATTCACTCAAAGGTCGTGACTTCAGAAGAATTCCAGATATTGTGGAAACCTGTAAATTCAGAGAAATTCTCAATCCACTAAAGGAGGCATATGAAATTGATAACGAAATCAAAGATGAATGCAAAACATATAACATACGACATAACAACATATTGCAGGGGCTTGGGCGTTGCGTCGACCTGTGAAACCGATCTGAAGCCTATCCAACATAAACTATTCTATTTTGATCCATATGTTTTTCCAGTGACCATGTAAATGCCCTTAAAGTTAGTGAGACCACTACCGTTGCAGGCAGACAATTCCATACCTTTCCAACTCCCTGAGTATAGAAACTACCGCTGACATTCCTCCTATGTCTATCACCACTCGATTTAAAGTTCTGCCCTCTCATGTGAAACATCACCATTCGAGGGAAAAAAAAGACTCTCACTGTCCACCCCATTTTATCCTCTGATTATCTTTAATGTCTCAACTAAATCACCTCTTAATATTCTTCTCTCTAACTATAACCGCCTCAGATCACTCAGTCTTACTTCATAATATCTTCCCTCCATACCAGGTAACATCGTTCTCATCCCATTGTAGCCAAAAATCTGCTGGGGATCTTTTTAAATATGTCCAATTATTGCAGAAGTTCGAGAAGATGTAGATGCCTTTCATTTCATTTGAGAAAGTGGCTAAATAAATGAAATGACCACAGACCATGTGGGTATTGTTGGTACAAACAAAGTTTGTAGGTACAGCTCGTGAGATATTTGCATCACTAATCAGAGGAGGTATCTGAAGCGTATGAGGTGGTGAGGAAAGCCATCTTAATTGTGTATGAGCTTGTGCCATAAAGCTACAGACAGCATTTCAAGAATCTAAGGAAGGAACCTGGTCAAATGTACAAGTTTGAAAGAATCAAACAAAGTAGTTTTGATAGGTGGGTAAAGGTATTGAAAATCGATTAAACATATGATGCTCTTAGACGATTATTTTGGAGGAGTTCAAAAATTCACTTTCTGGAGTAGTAATAACTCATAGGGAGAGCAGACAATTAAAACTGCAAGATTAGCAGCGGAAACAAGAGATGATTGAGTTGCTTCATAAGCCAGTTTGACTTCTGACATCAATTTCAGTCTGAGGGATAGAAATTAGGGAAAAAGAGAAATCCTCAGGTGCTAAGGGAAAAGGAGATCTCATTGAAGAGTGTTTACCACAGGGTAAAAAGGAAACTCCTGAGGAAATAGTAGTAAAAAAAAGCTCAGATGGGAGCTACTTTATTGCAGTGAAAACATGAAGTCGCAGTGTTGGTGGTTTAGAAAAAGCAATGGGAAGACAGATGTGGAAAAACAGGAAAAGGAAGTGAGTTTTGTTGGAGTTGTAAAGAAAAGCACAAAAACGTACAACCTGGTCAGGGGTTAGTTGTGATAAAAAGTGCCATATCCCTTTAAAGTTACAAATTACAACACCAGTTATAGTCCAACAGGTTTATTTGGAAGCGATAGCTTTCTGAACGCTGCTCTTTCATCGGGTAGCTGTAGAGCAGGATCATAAGACATAGAATTTATAGCAAAAGATTAGTGTCATGCAGTCAGTGGGCTGAGGAGGACAGTTGGAGTTTAATTTAGATAAATGCAGGGTACTGCATTTTGGAAAAGCATATCAGGGCAGCAGTTATAGACTTAATGGAAAGTTCCCAGTGAGTGTTGCTGAACAAAGATCTTCTAGTGCAGGATCATAATTCCTTGAAAGTAGAGCCGTAGGTAGATAGAATAATGCAGAAGGCATTTGATATACTTTCCTTTATTGGTCAGTGCATTGAGTCTAGGAATTGGGAGGTCATGTTGTACCTGTACAGGACATTGGTTAGGCCACTTTTGAATATTGTGTGCAAGTCTGATCGCCTTCCTGAGGTGCATGGATAGGATAAATAGACAAAGTCTTTTCCCTGGGGAGGGGGAGTCCAGAACTAGAGGGCATAGGTTCAGGGTGAGAGGGGGGAAATATAAAAGGGACCTAAGGGGCAACTTTTTCATACAGAGGGGTAGTGCATGTTTGGAATGAGCTACCAGAGGAAGTGGTGGAGGCTGGTACAATTACAACATTTAAAAGGCATCTGGCTGAGTATATGAATAGGAAAGGTTTGGAGGGAAATGGGCCAAGTGCTGGCAAATGGGAATAAATTAGATGAGGGTAACTGGTTGACATGGACGAGTTGGACCGAAGGGTCTATTTCTGTGCTGTACATCTCTCACTCTGTGACTCTTTAGTTGTTTTATCAGTGGTTACAGAAAGGATGTGTTGCAGGTTGCATGTGAATTGTCAGTCAGAGGTCATTTATGCGTAAGGAAAACTCAATACAAAATAGAAAAACATTATTATTAACCTGAAATGTAGTTGAATTTCCTGGACGTACGATACATGTCAGATTCAAAAGGAGATTGAATGCATACTCAAAGATAATATACCTGGAAGTGAGTTGCAGCGACAAGCTTGATTATGTATGGAGTATCACAAAATCAATGCAGTTGCAACATCGGATTCATATCCTATTCCACATTTGGATGATTACACTGAGAAAGTCGGGCAAGCATCTTGTGTTTCTAAGTTGGACATATTCAGAGGATACTGGCAGGTACCTTCAGATGAAAGACTGAAGATAATTTCGACTGTCGTAACACTGAATGGACTATACCAGTTTAAAGTCATGGCATTTGATATGAAAAATGCACCAATCTCATTTCAAAGACTATCAAACAAAATTATTTCTGGATTATTGAATTGTGTGGTGGAGATCGATGACCTGGTGATTTTTAGTCTCACATGTAAGGAACATTTGGAGCATCTATCAGAATTGTTCAATTGACTTTGTGAAATGAGCTTGGTGACAAAGCTGGCTAAGAGTAAATTTGCAAAAGCCCAAGTCACATTCGTGGACAATGTCATTGGAGATGGGCCAATGACCCCACGTGATGTGAAATCAAAGGCTTTTGGGGAGTTTCCCATATCATCGAAGAGGGCATTACTACAATTCCTAAGATTGAGTGGTTTCTAATTGAAAGTTCATACTGAACTTCAGCAGTATGGTTGCTTTACTATCGAAAAGAGTGGTGCTGTAGAAGCACAGCAGGTCTGCTCTTGGTGATGGTTGCTGCCACCACTCTCTAAGGGTAGAAAGCATCTGGGTCTGTTTGGTCTAATGTGGTGGAGGAAAACAATATCCTCATCTAAACAGACAAATTTCGTCATTCACAAGACTTAGTTCATTACATATTAGCAACGAGTTGCAGGTCACATTGATTTTGCAGACATTGTTACAAAGGTTTTGAGAAGAGCCACATGTAAAATCTCTCAGAAATTTTGAATTCATGAAATTCAGTCAAATGTAAAATTGAGCATTTTGGTATAGATTTTGTCAAGAAAATATATACCATTTTTTGTGCACTTGCCTTATTTTCCCTGATCTGCTTTAAAGCAGAATAAATATCAAACTTAATTAGTGTAATCACTTTAAAATGTGGTTGAGCTGTACTTGTCTAGCCTGCAACATTGCTGTATAGTGCTAATTTATATGCGTTAAACAAATTTACCAAATCATGGATTCTGCAATTAGAGTTTGAATGATTCAGTGAAACATTTTGAATTGAGGAATATTAATCATGCATGGTATATTATGATTTTTAATAAATGTACTTCAAAGGTCAGTTACCTACACTTTTGTTTTAGTGTTGTGGAATTCTACTCAACCAAGATTCTATTTAATGTTCTTTTGTGTTCCTATAATTAATTTGATTAACATCAATAACATATGTCTGCATTAAAAAGTTGATGAGATACGTGTTTTATTTTATTTCACATTTTTTCCAGTCAACCTGTTCAGAGCGGTTGTTAGATCTCAGAAACAGATGACTTGAACCCGGGCCTCCCGATCCAGATGTGGGGACATTACCACTGCACTGCAAGAACCTTTAGATAGGAGTTTTTATTTAACTTATTTTTCTAATCAGCCTGTTCAGTGATATTGCGCACATCTCTGGAGCAGGTGGGACTTGAACCTTAGCCGCTTGGGGTCTACTGACAGGGACGCGGCCACTGCACCACAAGAGCTCCCCTCAAATACGCGATTAAATGACCCAAATGAACTTTTCCGACAGTCGGAAATGAATATTGGTCCCTTGGAAGATGAAACCAGACAGTTAATAGTGGAAATGTTGTGATGACAGAGATGCTGAATCAACACATTGCCTCGGTTTTCACTGTGGAGGACAATAGTACCATTCCTATTGGAACGGGCAAGTCAGAGGCAATAGAAAAGGTAGATCTTAGAACAATCAACGTCGATAGGGAAAAGGTACTGGACAAACTGTTAGGATTGAGGATAGACAAGTCCCCCAGGACTGATGGCTCACATCAAGGGTATAAAAGGAAGTGGCGGTGGAGATAGTGGATCCATTGATTACAATATTCTGACACTGGGAATATTCCAGTGGATTGGAAAGTGGCTAATGTAATGCCCTTATTCAAAAAGGGAGGAAGGCAGAATGTGGGAAATTACAGACCAGATAGTTTAACGGCTATTGTTGGGAAAGTGTGAGAATCAATTATCAAGGAAGCAATTTGAAAAGTCAAAACACTATCCATCAGGGTCACGCATGATTTTATGCAGGCAAAGTCATGTTTGACTAAATTGCTAGAGTTCTTTGAAGATGCAACAAGCAAAATGGATGACAGGGCTCCTGTATATGTAATATACCTGGAAGGAAGGCATTTGATAAGGTGATGCACGAAAGATTAATTCACAAGGTTGGATCATAAAGGATTGGAGGTAATTTATTTAACTTGGTCAGGTGACTGGCTGATGGACAAAAGACAGAGTCGGGATAATTGTTTTTTTTTCTGGATAGCAAGATGTAACTGGGGTAGAACATAGAACAATACAGCACAGAACAAGCCCTTCGGCCCACGATGTTGTGCCGAACTTCTAACCTAGATTAAGTATCCATCCATGTACCTATCCAAATGCCGCTTAAAGGTCGCCAAAGATTCCGACTCTACCACTCCCACGGGCAGCGCATTCCATGCCCCCACCACTCTCTGGGTAAAGAACCCACCCCTGACATCTCCCCTATACCTTCCACCCTTCACCTTAAATTTATGTCCCGGGGAAAAAGTTTCTGACTGTCTACTCTATCTATTCCTCTGATCATCTTATAAACCTCTATCAAGTCGCCTTCATCCTTCGCCGTTCCAACGAGAAAAGGCCGAGAACTCTCAACCTATCCTCGTACGACTTCCTCTCCATTCCAGGCAACATCCTGGTAAATCTTCTCTGCACCATCTCCAAAGCTTCCACATCTTTCCTAAAGTGAGGCGACCAGAACTGCACACAGTACTCCAACTGTGGCCTACCAAAGTCCTGTACAGCTGCAACATCACTTCACGACTCTTGAATTCAATCCCTCTGCTAATGAACGATAATACTCCATAGGCCTTCTTACAAACTCTATCCACCTGAGTGGCAACCTTCAAAGATCTATTTACATAGACCCCAAGATCTCTCTGTTCCTCCACCTGACTAAGAACCCTACCATGAACCCTGTATTCCGCATTCTTATTTGTTCTTCCAAAATGGACAACCTCACACTTGGCAGGGTTGAACAACATCTGCCACTCCTCAGCCCAGCTCTGCATCATATCTAAGTCCCTCTGCAGCCGACAACAGCCCTCCTCACTGTCCACAACTCCACCAATCTTCGTATCATCTGCAAATTTACTGACCCACCCTTCGACTCCCTCATCTAAGTCATTAATAAAAATTACAAACAGCAGAGGACCCAGAACTGATCCCTGCGGAACTCCACTTGTAACTGGGCTCCAGGCTGAATATTTACCATCTACCACCACTCTCTGCCTTCGACCGGTTAGCCAGTTTTCTATCCAATTGGTCAAATTTCCCTCTATCCCATGCCTCCTGACTTTCCGCATAAGCCTACCATGGGGAACCTTATCAAATGCCTTACTAAAATCCATGTACACTACATCCACTGCTCTACCCTCATCCACATGCTTGGTCACCTCCTCGAAGAATTCAATAAGACTTGTAAGGCAAGACCTACCCTTCACAAATCCGTGCTGGCTGTCCCTAATCAAGCAGTGTCTTTCCAGATACTCATAAATCCTATCCCTCAGTACCGTTTCCATTACTTTGCCTACCACAGAAGTAAGACTAACAGGCCTGTAATTCCCGGGGTTATCCCTATTCCCTTTTTTGAACAGGGGCACAACATTCGCTACTCTCCAGTCCCCTCGTACCACCCCGTTGACAGTGAAGACGATAAGATCATTGCCAACGGTACTGCAATTTCCTCTCTTGCTTCCCACATAATCCTAGGATATATCTCGTCAGGCCCAGGGGATTTGTCTATCCTCAAGTTGTTCAAAATGTCCAACACATCTTCCTTCCTAACAGGTATCTCTTCTAGCTTACCAGTCCATTTCACACTCTCCTCTTCTACAATACGGTCCCTCTCGTTCGTAAATACTGAAAAGAAGTACTTGTTCAAGACCTCTCCTATCTCTTCCGACTCAATACACAGTCTCCCACTACTGTCCTTGATCGGACCTACCCTCGTTCTCGTCATTCTCGGGTTTCTCACATACGCATAAAATGCCTTGGGGTTATCCTTGATCCTTTCCACCAACGATTTTTCATGCCCTCTCTTAGCTCTCCTTATCCCTTTCTTCAGGGCTATCCTGTATCCCTCCACTACTCTGTCTGAATCCTGTTTCCTCAACCTTATGTAAGCCTCCTTCTTCCTCTTTATCAGACATTCAACCTCTCTCATCAACCAAGGCTCCCTCACACGACCATTTCCTTCCTGCCTGATAGGTACATACATATCATGGACACGTCGTATCTGCTCTTTGAAAAAGTTCCACATTCCCACCACATCCTTCCCTGACAGCCTATGCTCCCAACGTATGCTCCTCAAATCCTGCCTTACAGCATCGTAATTTCCCTTCCCCCAATTATAAAATCTACCTTGTTGTGCGCACCTATCTCTCTCCATAACCAAGGTGAAAGTCACAATTGTGGTCACCATCACCAAAATGTTCACCCACTAACAAGCCCAGCACTTGTCCCGGTTCATTACCGAGTACCAAATCCAATATGGCCTCCCCTCTGGTTGGACAATCTACATACTGCGTTAGAAAAGCTTCCTGGACACACTGCACAAACACCGCCCCATCCAATCTACTTGATCTAAAGAGCTTCCAATCAATATTTGGGAAGTTGAAGTCGCCCATGACTACGACCCTGTGGCTTCTGCACCTTTCCAAAATCTGTTTCCCAATCTGTTTCTCCACATCTCTGCTGCTATTGGGGGGCCTATAGTAAACACCCAACAAGGTGACTGCACTTTTCCTATTTCTGACTTCAGCCCATACTACCTCCAGAGGCAGATCCCCCTCAAACTTCCTTTCTGCAGCCGTTATACCATTTCTGATTAGCAATGCCACCACCCCCTCCTTTTTCCCCACCCTCCCTAATCTTACTGAAACACCTGTAACCAGGAACCTCCAACAGCCATTCCTGTCCCCCATCTATCCACGTTTCTGTGATGGCCACAACATCGTAGTCCCAGGTACCGATCCACGCCTTAAGTTCACCCACCTTATTTCTGATACTCCTTGCGTTGAAGTATACGCACTTGAGCCCATCTCTGTGTCCGCAAGTAGTCCCTGTCAGTGCTACCTTCTCCACAGCCTCCCTACAGTCTTGGGCATCCTGACACACAGCTAGCTTACTTGCTGGACTACAAGTCCGGATCCCATCCCCCTGCCAAATTAGTTTAAACCCCAGGATATTGGTGCCCTTCTGGTTCAGGTGCAACCCGTCCTGTTTGTACAGGTCCCACCTTCCCCAGAATGCAGTCCAATTGTCCAAATATCTGAAGCCCTCCCTCCTACACCAGCCTTGCAGCCATGTGTTCAACTGCACTCTCTCGCTATTCTTTGCCTCACTGTCACGTGGCACCGGCAACAACCCAGAGATGACGACTCTGTCTGTCCTAGCTTTTAGCTTCCAGCCTAACTCCTTGAGCTCTTGAATGACATCCCCACCTCTCTTCCTACCTATGTCGTTGGTGCCAATGTGTACCACACCCACTCAAATATTAGTCACTTACCTTCCCACCCAGCTATGCGCTCCAACCTCACTTCCGCTGCTCCCACTCAAATGACCGTTGGTGATTAAAGGGTGAGTATTTATACCCACAGTTCTCCTTCCCGGCTGCCCCTCTGTTTGCCGTCACTTCCTCTGCTGCTCCCGCTCTTTTTGTGAAGAGAGAAAAAAAAACACCGCTGCCCGCTACAGGTAAGAAATTTTGAAACAAACTGTCTTACCTTAGCTGTACTCTCCCGGGTTCGCCTTTACTCGGCCGCTGCTCACACTCAAATGACCGTTGGTGAATAAAGGGTGAGTATTTATACTCACAGTTCTCCTTCCCGGCTGCCCCTCTGTTTGCCGTCACTTCCACTGCTGCTCCCGCTCTTTTTGTGAAGAGAGAAAAAAAAACACCGCTGCCCGCTACAGGTAAGTAATTTTGAAACAAACTGTCTTACCTTAGCTGTAGTCTCCCGGGTTCGCCTTTACTCGGCCGCTGCTCCCACTCAAACGCTGCAGGGTTCGGTCCTTGGACCCCAGCTAATATCGGGATAGAAAGCTGTATAGCCAAATTTGTGGACAACACATAAATAAGCGGGACAGTAAATTGCAACAAGGAAATAAGAACCTACAAATGGGTATAGGTTAGGAGAGTGAACCAAAATGTGGCAGATGGATTTTAAGGGGCATAAGTGCAAGGTCATGGATTTGGGCTAAAAAATTGGGAAGGCAACTTATCATCTTAATGGGGAGAGATTTCGAAGTGCTCCGGTACAGAAGGATCTGGGTGTCCTTGTTCATGAATCACAGAAAAATAGCATGCGAGTACAGCAGATAATGAAAAAAGTGAATCGAATGTTGGCTTTTATAGTTAAAGGAATAGAATATAAAGGTAAGGAAGTATTGTTGCAACTATACAAAGCATTGGTGAGATCGCATCTGGAGTATTGTGCACAGTTTTCGTCCCTTTATTTGAGGAAAGATGTGGTAGCATTCGAGGCTGTTCAGAGGAGGTTCACTAGATTGATCCTAGAGATGAGGGGTTTGTCGTATGAAGCGAGATTGAACAGTTTAGTGCTACACCGTCTGGAAAAGAAGAATGAGGGGAGATCAAATTGAGATATTGAGATATTGTCGATGATAAAAAGCGTGGATAAAAAAGATGTAGGCAGATGATAAAAAAGGCTGACACTGCAAAACATAAGGGGGATTCAAGGTGCGATGTCATCATCTTAGGATAAGGGGTAGCTAATTTAAAGCAGTTGAGGAGAAACTACTTCTCCCAAAGGATTGAGAATCGGTGGAATTAGTTACCCCAAAGTGTGATGGATGCGGGGCAGTGAGTAAACTTAAGGAGGAGTTAGACAGATTTTTAATTGGTAATGGATTGAAGGGTTATAGGGAGAAGGCAAGAAAATACAGGTGAAGATCATATCAGCCATGATCAAATGGCAGAAACTATCCAATGGGCCAGATGACCAAATTCTGCTTTTATATCTTATGAACTTACAATTCACTCCTGAGCAGGTGGGACTTGAACCCAAGTGTCTCAGTTCAGGACAGTTCTGAAGACTGGTCACCTGATCCAAAATGCTAACTCTGATTTCTCTCCACAGATGCTCCCTCCAACTTGCCCCCTCCCCCCAAGTATGTGATTCCTATATATAAAATATTTAATGAAATGTTTTGCAATTTCTGTAACTGTTGACACCTGGAATCTTCAGCATGCCTGTTAAATGAAAATTGGTGGATTCCCTCAAAATCTTTCTTGTAATTAAATAAGTATTTTAAATTCCAAAACAATCCCTTGACTCATAGTGTCATTTGAGCTACATGCAAGTAGCTCTTCACTACATTTTATTCAAGAGAACACTATTAGATTTTGATGTGGAGTCTATTCCTTTATTGTTTTAATGTATATGCATATACATGACTGGGAAACACTGATAACAGTAATTTCTCAGTACATCACTTTCTTGAAACTACTGCATTCATAACTAAGAGAATATGTTTCTCAGGGTGCACTGATTTTGAATGGATTCTTTGTGACTTTAGTGTGAAGCAAGCTGTTAATAATACAACATAATGATAAAAAAAGGCTGACACTGCAAAATACAAGGCAATTTTCTGCACCCGTTCATTATCTGCCTGTAAAATCTCGAGTTTTTTGGTTTGCTAAACTCAGCACGACTGTACTAAAGGGCAGGATAAAGTATTGTGAACAGCTTGTAGTAGAGCGGAATACTGATCACTTGTGAAGTGTAAACTGGTGTTTTCTATTTACGTCTGTTATATACCAAAAATTGTAATTCATTTTGTCTCACGTGGTAAGGTAACCAAAAGCATTATCGCTGTCAATTTAGTTGTTTCCAAAGGGAAATAGCTCAGGTATATTCACACAGTGATAGTTGGTTATTGAAAACCTCAGTGTTCAATAAGAAATTCTCCCAATATTTCATATCTGGCTAACTGAGAACTTGGCCTAGGTTCTAACTGTACAACTGAATAATATACTGATTTTTGTTTTTGAAAAATATTTTTAAAAAATCTTCTGGCTTATTAATTCTTTATATTGTTTGTGCTAAGTTCACAATTGAAGTGACTAAAAAAAGTTTGTGAAGTGAGGTGAGAAAGTAGATAAGAAAATTCGCTTGCATGTGCAGTTTTCAGTGATTGATTGGCTGGCTAGCTGATGTACAATTGCAATTTGGGACACAGAATCAGAAATGTTATCGTGCATGAGGACATTTTTCAGCCCATTCTGTCTGTATGTTGGAAAAGCACCATGGTTCAGATGTTGATGAAGTTATAATGCATTAAAGGATACAGATTTTCTAATTGAGATTTTATAGTCTCCAGCAATTTTGTTTTACTTTCAGATTTCCAGCATCTGTAGTTCTTTATCTTTCAAGATAAATTTAATGTTTCGCAATTACAGGATTGCTGAGTTTGTCAATGTTTGAAAGGTTTCTGAGCAGAATGTGGAAAAACTAATGCATGAATAGATGTGGTTGCTGGATCATAACGATGCAGCTGTTAGAAGTGAAAAATAGCTTCTGCTAGCTGCTTGTGCAACAAGCTGTAGAATACAACATATTTTTACAATAAAAGTAAGGAATTTAGTAGAAGGTTGAGGAGAATGGAAACTATAGGCCTTGAAACAATCAAGAACTGCCTACAAAGCAACTCGAGTACTAGCTTTAATTCATTTGCTGTTCCAATATCAAAGGAGGAACAGAAATTGCTGGACGTTTTGGAGGATGCGTTTGGTTCAGATTATTTCTACATGGGTATTTCTCATTATTCAAGATTGCAGATGCAGATTGATAGTACTTCTAATTCTTTTAGTTCAATTAAAAATTATCACCTAAAGGTGACATTGGATTAAATAACCATGATCTTTTCATTACAATGGTTTATTAGAAAGTGAGGACTGCAGATGCTGGAGATCAGTCAAAAAGTGTGTCCCTGGAAAACCACAACCGGTCAGGCAGCCTCTGAGGAGCAGGAGAGTCTGAGAATAAGCTCTTCATCAGGAATGTGGGTGGATGTGGGTTGGAGAGGGAGAAGGTGGAAGAATGTAACCAAGGGGGCTGAGAGATAAATGGGAGGGGCTGGAGGGAAGGTAACTAGGAATGTGATATGTAGATGAAGGTGGGGCGGTGATGGTGACAGATTCGAACAGATGGGTGGGAAGGAAGATAGACAGGTAGGATAGTTCAAGAGGGCACTGTCGAGTTGGAGGGTTGGATCTGGGATAAAGTTGGGAGAAAGGAGTTGAGGAAACTGGTGAAATCAACATTGATCCCTTGTGGTTGGAGGGTCCCATGGTGGAAGGTGGGGGTTCTTTCTCCAGGTGTCAGGTGACTAGAATTTGCCGGTAGAGGAGGCCCAGGACTTGCATGTTCTTGGGAGAGTGGGCGGAGATGTTGAAGTGTTCCCTGAACACTATGGGCAATTTAGCATGGCCAATTCACCTAATTTGCACATTTTTGGATTGGAGGAGTAAACCCATGCAGATACAGGGAGAATGTGCAAACTCCACACAGAGTTGTAACTGAAGTCGAGGATGAAGTTTTCTAGTTAATCACCACCCTCAGTCTTCTTTCAGCTAGCCAATTTCAGATCTAAATCACGAAATCATCTGCAATCCCATATCTCGGTATTTTGCGCAATAGCATACTTTGGGAAATTTTATCAAGGGCCTCACTGAAACCCATATACACCACATCATCTGCTTTACACTCACTCACCTGTGTGATCACCTTCTCAAAGAACTCAAAAGGTTTGTGAGACATGACATAACCTTCACAAAACCGTGTTGACTATCCCTAAACAACGTATTCCTTTCTAGATGATGATAAATCCTCGTTGTTATAAACTTTTCAAAACTTTTAGCACAAGCGAAGTAAGGCTCACTGGTCAATTATTAACAGTGCTGTCTCTAGCCCCCTTCTTGAAAAAAAGGAGCAACATTTGCTATCAACAGTCTTCTGGCTCTAGACCTGGAGACTTTGACGACGTAAAGATCAAAGCCAAAGGCTTTGCAATCTCCTATTGGCTTCCCAGAGAATTCTTGGATAAATCCCATCCGTCTCAAAGGACTTACCCATTTTCACACTTTCCAGAATTGCTAGCACCTCCTCTTTTCGAACCTCAAAACCATCTATTCTATTAACCAGTGTCTCAGTATTTCCCCTGATCTAAACGTCTTTTTCCAATGCGAATATTGACGAAAAGTGTTTATTTAGCACTTCTCCTTTCTCCTCTGACTGCCCACTAGTTTACCTGACTGGCTGTAAACTTAATCTAATCATTCGTTTATTGCTGCCATGCCGGTAGAATGCTTTAGAGCTTTCCTTGCGCCTACCTGCCAACGTCTTCTCATGTCCTCTAATGCCTCTTCTTATCTGTATTTTACGTCCTACCTGGTGTTGAAAAGAGTGGTGCTAGAAAAGCGTAGCAGGCCAGGTAGCATCCGAGGAGCAGGAGAATCAACAGTCGAGGAGATGTGGCCTCCTCTATATTGGGGAGACAGGCCGCCTACTTGTGGAACTTTTCAGAGAACACCACTGGGTCACCCGAACCAACCAACCCAACCACCCCGTGGCTCAACACTTCAACTCCCCCTCCCACTCCACCAAGGACATGCAGGTCTTTGGACTCCTCCATCGCCAGACCATGGTAACACGACGGTTGGAGGAAGAACGCCTCATCTTCCGCCTAGGAATCCTCCAACCACAAGGGATGAACTCTGATTTCTCCAGTTTCCTCATTTCCCCTCCCCCACCTTGTCTCAGTCAAATCCCTCGAACTCAGCACCGCCTTACTAACCTGAAATCTTCTTCCTGACCTCTCCGCTCCCACCACCACTCTGCCGTATCATCCTCTCCTTGACCTCCTTCCACCTATCGTATTTCCAAAACCCCTCCCCCAAGTCCCTTCACCCTACCTTTTATCTTAGTCTGCTGGACACACTTTCCTCTTTCCTGAAGAAGGGCTCATGCCCGAAATATCGATTCTCCTGCTCCTTGGATGCTGCCTGACCTGTTGCGCTTTTCCAGCAACACATTTTCAGCTCTGATCTCCAGCATCTGCAGTCCTCACTTTCTCCACGTATATTTCCAAAGACACCCTGGTATCCAGACACACACCCTCGCACACCTCGACACACATACCCACGCTCCCTCACGTGCACATCCACGGACAGGCACACATATTCACTCGCCACATACAAATTTATGGCCCCTCACACATACCCAAACACAGACAAACCTACAAACACGACCCTCACACAAGCATTCCCCCACATACTCGCATGCATACGCCCGCAACACCACATCCACACCAGTAAACACACCGAGCCGTAGATTCATAGAATTTCATCGGCACGGTGGCATAGTGGTAAGCACTGCTGCCTCACGCGTTACAGATCCGGGTTCAATATCCGCCTCAGGCAACACTCTGCGTGAGTTTCCTCCAGGTGCTCCGGTTTCTCTCCCACAGACCAAAAATGTGCAGGTTAGATGAATTGGCTTTACTTAATTGCTTGTAACATTAGGTGTAGGGGAATGGGTCTGGGTGGAGTTTCACTTCGGAGGGTCGGTGTGGACTTGTTGGGTCGAAGGGTCTGTTTCCACGCTGCAAGTAATCTAATCTAATCATACACATAGGTCCACGCACTTAACTTCACACACAGCCAGACATATCCTAATATAAACACACCAAACACTTTCTGCACTAGCCTGTCTACCTGCAACTCCAACTGCAAGGAACTATGAAGCTGCACTCCGAGGACATTACCGTTCAGTGCATAAGCCCTGCATTAATTTTCACTTCCAAAAGGAAGCAACTCACATTTCGCAAAATTCAACTCCATCTGCCACTCCACAGCCCATTAACACACCTCGAAAGAACAAAGAATAAAGAAAATCTACAGCCCAAGAACAGGCCCTTCGGCCCTCAAAGCCTGAGCCAATCCAAATGTACTGTCTAAACCTGTCTGTCAATTCCTAAACATTTCTATCCGTCTGCTCCCCACCTACTCATACATCTGTCGAGAAGCATCTTAAATGAATCTACCATGCCTGCCTCCACCACCTCTGCTGGCAACTCGTTCCAAACGCCCACCACCCTTTGTATGAAGTACGTGCCGCGTGTATCCCCCTTAAACTTTTCACCTCCCACCTTAAAAGCATGACGTGTTGTTATTGACTCATTCACGCTGGAAAAAAGCTTGTCTCTATCCATCCTGTCTATACCCTACATGATTTTGTGAACCTCAATCAGGTACCCCCTCAATCTCTTTTTTTTTTCATGTGAAAATAAACCGAACCTAATCAACGTCTCTTCACAGCGAGCACATTCCATTCCAGGCAACATCCTTGCAAACCTTCTGTGCAACCTCTCAAAAGCGCCCACATCCTTTGGTAAAGTGGCGACCAGAACTGTACACATTATTCTAAATGCGGCCGAACCAATGCCTTGTACAATGTTAAATGACTGCCAGCTCTTATACACAAAACCCCGTCCAATGAAGGCAAGCATTCTATATGCCTTCTTGACCACAAGATCAAGATGCTGTTGTACGTTCAGGAAAACTTCTTTGTTGTTTATTACAGCTTCAATTGTGGTGTCGTCTGCATACTTATTACCTTTTCCTCATATGTCCACATCCAAATTATTTATGTAATTGACGAAACGTAGCGGACCCAGCATCATTCATTGGTCACAGGCCTCCAGTCTGCAAAACTTTCATCCACCGCCACCCACTGCCTTCTGCCTTCAAGCAAATTCTATATCCAAATGGCTAACCTCCCTGCATCCATGTGATCTCATCTTCCTAAAAGGTCTACCGTGAGGAACTGCGTTGAATGCCTTACTGAACTCCATGCAGATGTGTGTGTGTGTGTGTGTGTGTGTGTGTGTGTGTGTGTGTGTGTGTGTGTGTGTGTGTGTGTGTGTGTGTGTGTGTGTGTGTGTGTGTGTGTGTGTGTGTGTGTGTGTGTGTGTGTGTGTGTGTGTGTGTGTGTGTGTGTGTGTGTGTGTGTGTGTGTGTGTTAAGGAATCTGTTCTATCCATCCTGGATTTCCAAGACCAGCTTTCCAATGTACAGCAAACCCAAGAGCAGAGTGCAAAGAAACTCTCAATGAACAAAGGACTGGTAACAGAGCGGTGTCACCACCTTCAAGACGACCTGCAGCTCCATGGGAGAACGGTGCTCTTCACATTATCGTTCGTCTTCTATGATGTGGAACCTTCCAGGCAGGAGTGTGTAATATATCAGTCATCTCCCATTATGTCGACATTAGTGTCATCATTTCTGATGGAGACTATAAATGTTGCATGAGGTGAATACAATATTTCCCCCCTCAGCAGGAGCTGCCGGGTGTATCCTTGTTTTCCCAGTGTAGGGGAATTCCCGCTGGCGTCCATAGTTCTGCAAGGTCCCCATTGCAATTTGGAGAGGGAGAGGAACCGAAGAAAATCTCAGTCCATTAATGTTACGGTGTGCCTATGCACAGTACATTATGGTGTTGCATACACCCGGAACTGTTAGTAGCCACACCCTCTTCATTAAAAAGCAACGATCCATTTCCATCTTCATCGGGTCTCCACATAGGAAGAAAGGATGGCGTCTCCGATGAAGGTCGTTGCCTTGGTATAATGCATCAAAATATCCGCCCACTCACCTCTCCCCATCGCCAACCAAACAAATTAAAGTATCCCATATGCACTGAGAGGAACGCGGCCGCTGGGAAAATAGGGAGATGGCGCAACCCTTCCAGTGTTGGAACGCATCTGTGTGAACCATGCAGTGCATATTGAATGACAAAGTCCAGTCGTCTTTCTCTGTTTCAGTAACTTGCTATCTTCAGTTCTTCCTGAAAAAAACAAACAATGACCGTTTATCTCTCATGTTGTGTTACAACTGTCAAGGTATTATCACTGTCTTTACCTGTCAATATCTATTTGCAGACTCTCCACTGTCTCTTGCTAATTTAATGTCTTGCTTATCTAGGTCATAACTAAACGCATCTGTTCCATCTTGATCACTGATATTGATGTTAAATACCTAAGGACCCTGCACTGGTCACTGTGTGTATCCACTTGATACATCTTTCAAACTGATTAAGACTGATTAATCCCGGCCATCTGTTTCTTGTTCGAAAACCAGCCGTCCCCAATTCCTATGCAGCACATTCGAAGGGCTGAATAAGAAGAAGGGGAATCAGTTGTCAATTCAGCCCCTGGAGCCTACTCCGCCATTTAGTTGAATCATGGCTGATGTCATCTCGGCCTCAGTTCCACTTTCCTGCCCGCTCTCCATATACCTTCATTTACTCACTGTCTCAGCATCTACTGCACTCTTACACAGATTTACAACCCTTTGAGAGAGGTCAGCTCTCCTCACCGTGTTTTAACTCTGATCCTCCTGTCCTAAATCTCTGGTCTCTTGTTCTAAATTGCTCCACGTGAGGAAATAATCACTTCACAACTACAGTGTCAATCAACTTCAGCATCTCGCAGGCCTCGTTGAGATCTCATCGATACTCCAGAGAGTATAGGCCTGAACTGCTTAATCTCTCATCACAAGAGAAACTCCTCATTTCTGGCATCAATTTACTGAACCAGGTCGGAATGCCTGCAACACAAATCCATCCTTCCTCAAGTCAGTGCATCCTAACTGTATTTCAGATGCTGTCTCACGTATGCCTTGAAAAGCTTTAGCACACTCCTTACCTTTATGCTATATTTTTTATAAATACGCCTTTCTCAGTACCTGCTGTACTTGCATGTGAGTTACCTGTGATAGGCATGTGGACACCCAGATCACTCGGCAACTGAGTACTCTAAAGTTTCTCTCCATTTAGATCAAGATTTGTTTTTCTATTACAAATGCCATATTGAATAACCCCCTGATTATCCATATTAACTTTCGTAGCCAAATGTTAGCCCATTCATCTTGAGACTTGAGAAGGCTGAATGGACTGATCCTGTTGCTGTGCAACAGGATATTGGTGCTGCATGGCTTATGCTGGGTACTGTGCTATATGCTGGAGGGCCTGATTGACCTCCTTCTGTAACGGTATATCAGACTCCAGGGGCGGAATGGACTCCTCTTGTTCTGAAGTAGCAGGGTCAAAGGCCTGAATATCTTTCTGCTGTTCCTGCGTAACAGACATAGATGTGGAATGGATTCCTCCATTTGCTTTGTAATTGGCTTCTGTTGCTGACTTCTTCTGGACTTTCATGTAAAAATAAGGTCATCTTTCATTCCTCAAAACTCCAATGTGTATTGGATCAACCTAATCAGCTTTTTCTTATACGTTCACATCTTCATCCCAGGAATCATTTAAGGGAACCATCTCTGAGTTGCTTGCAATGTGACAGCATATTTTTTTCAGCAAGGAGACTAATTCTGTACACGCTATTCCAGATGTGTTCTCACTAAGATGCAATATAGCAGCAGCAACACTTACCAGTCTGCTGTCAGGTTCCCACCATGTTATTGGAGTCTCAGCTACCTTGAGGAATGCATAACATTTTAAACTATCATTGTCCTTCTCTACTCCACCCACACCAGAGACTCGAGATATCTGGTGAAAATGTTAAAAAAGACAAAGGAGAAAAAAACAAATCTGATATGGCGAGATGACCGCAAATTTGCATCTACAATTAATCCCCGCCCCCACCCCACCCCCAAAGAACACACGGCTTATATTCCACAGAATCATGTCACTTGGAGTTGAGAAAAAAGCAAGGAGAAGCTTACATTGACAGTAATTATATAACAGAATCAAACCTGCAACGCAAATGCGTGCATGTTATAAAAAAAGGTAATTAGACATACACGTTTGTGAGTACTGCAGTAATAACGAACAGATTCAAGTTGCATCTAAACAGTGTTAACCAACGTGTATATTAATTCTGGTAAAATGGATTTCATGAGCGTGTATGAGGTGCGTTGTTTTAAAAGTATGCTGAGCACCGAGCTAGAGATCAGGGTGTTTTGGAATTGCTGTTGTGTGATCAGAAGTGCTAATTGAAAACCTTGCTGTAAAAGATCTTTTCGTAAGACTGACCTTAACATATTGCTTTTCTTTTATGAAGTTTGAATAAGATGGTTTTTGCTTTTTTTTTTGAAGTCGCGGTTATAAACCTGAGTCATGCAACCACGAAGTTGGGGTGGGGGGGTGGGGGGGGGGGCAAGTTGGCTTCAGTGAATTGGAAAAATATACATGAAGTATATTAGGGCAGCACGGTGGCACAGTGGTTAGCACTGCTGCCTCACAGCACCAGAGACCCGGGTTCAATTCCCGCCTAAGGCAACTGTCTGTGTGGAGTTTGCACATTCTCCCTGTGTCTGCGTGGGTTTCCTCCGGGTGCTCCGGTTTCCTCCCACAATCCAAAGATGTGCAGGTCAGGTGAATTGGCCATGCTAAATTGCCCATAGTGTTAGGTAAGGGGTAAATGTAGGGGTATGGGTGGGTTGCGCTTCGCCGGGGCAGTGTGGACTTGTTGGGCTGAAGGACCTGTTTCCACACTGGAAGTAATCTAATCTAATTTAATCAAAGACAAGCAATGTTTGTTATTTATAGAAACACTGCAAAGTGTACAAAATACATATATCCTTTTAACGTACAAACAATATCTGCAAGTGTTGTAAACTTGCTGATCATGCCACCTGTGCATTTGGCCAAATTATTAATGAACAGGAAAAATTACAGTGGACCCTGCGCGGATTCCTGTGAAACACAACTGGCCCCAGATCTCCACACTGAGAAAGTCATTTCCACTACGATTCTCCGTCTCCAGTTGTTCAGCCAGCTCTCTACTCGTTTATTTAGTACACTCTAGAGCCAATGCGACTTCACCTTCTCATCAGGCTACTATAGGGAATATTATCAAAAGCCTTGTTGGAGTCCATATATTTACAGTAATTCAGTTTTTTTTTCATTATTCCTGGAAAAAAAAATCACAGGTTCACAGTTATCCACCTTTCATTCCAGCTGACACATTGTTGATCATTGCTCATCCAAATAGAAATTTTCTTCATTTTCTTGGCAACTTTATTTCATGCCTATCCCAGTTAGAATTGTTCCATTTATCGAAAACGTTACATGCACATATGTGAGGCCCCAGCACTAGTCACTGTGTGCCTGCAGTCGTTAATTTGTGTAAAACTGGTACAGAATGATTTATCCCTTATCTATCCCTGCTCTCGGCTCAGTAACCAGTCCTTCCCGTGTTCCTGTATCGGAGGTTTGAAAAACTGAATGTTCCCTTCCATTTCCTGAGTAACAGACATATTGGATTTAAATATCTGCTCGAATTGCTGTCTTACAGCATCAAATGGCTGAAGAGCTTTATAGTGTCTTTGTCTAAACTCTTGATGCGCTGAATAGGCTGCTTCAGTATAGGTGTAGTTGCAAATGGTGCTGACAATTTTTGAATCAACATAGAACAGCCCACTCCTGACAATATGATGGAGGAAGCATGATGCAATATGATGCTGCAGCTGCTGAGAGCCAAAATTGCCTTATGGATGCCCAGTTTCCATTTGTTCGTTCCTTTAGAAGTATGTCTTACTTCATAGGAGGTACTGCCAAATAACACAGTGGGCAATATCTTCAAGATGAGCATGAGACGTCCCTCCACGAGGGCTGTATGCTCCGATAGATATCGTGAGGGACAGATCCACCCGTGCAAATGTGTTTGCTGAGAATCATTCTCTCTTGTTGGCTCCGTCATCACTTCCCACAGTCTGGTTGCAGAGCCTTTGAGCTCCCTCCATGCTCAGTCAGTGGTGGACCGGTGGCAACACACTTGATTATGGGCGTTGGTTTCCCACGCACAGAATACGGTCTTTGTCTTTGTCATCATCAGTGTCTGCTTCAATTTGTTTTCAACATCGTGGCGAACTGATTGAACACAGCGGGATGGGGTGGAGGGCAGTAGAAATCCGTCATCAGGCATTTTCCTTGGCAATTTTTGACTTGTTATATTGAGATATCCCGGATTTTGTAATCAGTGTTGGGGAATGTCAGGGTAACTCCTTCCCTGACTGTATCCCACAGTGTACGAACACTGGTAAGTCTGTCCTGCCGGTTGGACAGGATATACCCAGGAATGGTGATGGGGAGTCATGAGACATTACCCATCAGGACTGATTTTGTGAATATGACGACATCAGATTTTTTTCTCACTGGCCAAAACTGACATTTGAGCAAGGAACATTGGGCAAAACAGCTGGACGAAAGGCACTCTATCTGAATGCGTGTTTGATTCTCAAAACAAGCTGAGAAAATCATTGCATGCACTGAGAGAATTGGATATGTTTTACTGAAATTTGAGAGTCATCCCTACAGTATGATCAATATTGGGAACTAAATATGTAGAACATTTTCTAGCTCGCAGTGCTGGACAGAACTCAAATAGAGGTGGAGTAAATAGCGGAATAAGGGATGGCATCTGTTTTTTTCATTAAAGAAAATCTTACATTATTCCAAACGCGACATTCTCTGAAACATTCGGTAACCAACATTCCCCGGAACATTCTACTGCTGTCATTGTTTATGAATGGCTTGCGTCAGTGAATTGAACAAAATGTGAGATCCAGAAGGAAGAGATCCCGTTCCAGAAGGAAGGAGAAAGAAAAGTTAATACTTCTAAGGCAGTTGAAACGGTGAGTACGTTTTCGCTGCGTGAATACTTCTTCACGACAGAAAATGGACAACAATTTAGACTAAACGACAGAATTATAAACAACATTTGTCTTCAAGGCACTGGGAGAGAATCCTTCAGGACAGCAAAGCTTTCACCCTCCGTATTAGGAACTGTAAAGTAGTGACCTGGGTCTGCTTTAAAGTGATCTAGTGTGTCAGAATGTTCCAGACAACAGCTGTTCTAATGAATGTATCTCTGTGTGTTTTTGGGAGGGACGATTTATTGTGTTATCCGTCACACTGACATCAGCAATTCAGATATTCCCATTTGCTCCTTCAGGTCCATTTATTTTAATTAATCTCTGAACACAATGACATATTTGAACATCTCACTGGGTCCTCAGTCAAACTGATAACTTTGCCTCGAGGCTGATGTTACAATTGTTTGTTTTCCTTCCTCACAGTTAATGCAGTGACGCTCTACGTCCTGCTTGAGAAAGATTGTGGATTGTCTCAATGTGCCAGTCGTTATCTGGGGGCCATGGCAGGGGCGGATCTACTGGTCATTATCCTCGACCTGATGCTAAGACATATTCCTATTGTTTATTTGGAACAGTTCTCTTTCCTGAAGTCCGTCCCCGTGTGTAATATCCACGCCGTTTTGCTTTATGCAGCCACTGACTGTTCAGTCTGGTTCACCGTCATTTTCACCTTTGATCGGTTTGCAGCCATCTGTTGCCAGAAAAGCAAATATTGCAATGAGAAAACGGTCGCTGTAGTTCTGGGAACAGTGACTGTGCTGAGCTGTTTAAAGAACATTTTCTGGTATTTTATGGTCACAACTCAGTATTGGCTGTGGAACGGGCCGTGGTTCTGTAAGGCACCATTGTTTGTTTATTTCTCCCGTGTTTGGATCACAATCGAGTCCATCCATTACATTATAACCCCGGCTGTCCCATTTTTCTTGATCCTGCTGCTCAATGTTTTCACGGTTAGGCACATTTTAGTGACCAGCAGAGTCCGCAGTAGGCTCTGGGCTCACTCAAATAGGTACGCTCAGTCTGACACGGAAATGAGAAATCGAAAAAATTCCATCATTTTACTGTTTGCGATCTCGGCCAATTTCATCTTGTTATGGTCAACATTAACAGTGTATTCGATATGGAATCGGATCCGGTATATTGTGTATTCCCCTGTGTATCTACATTCCTTTGTGCAGGAATTGGGCTTCATGCTCCAGCTCTTAAGTTGCTGCACAAACACCGTGATTTATGCAGTGACCCAGACTAAGTTCAGGCAGCAGCTGAAGAATGTTCTGAAATATCCCTTTACCCAAATCCGTCAATCACTCAAATTCACTTATTAATCAAACCATCCGGGCTTATCTCATTTCAGTTCATCGTATGAGCAATGAAACAGCCAGTTGCTACGGTAACAGATAGAGGGTAGAGCTGGTTTGTCCAACCTTCGCCCACAGGTGTTTACAGGGACAGATTGCAATGTTTATCTCTACTCAGGGGCCGGTGACAAAAGGCAACATTCCATTGATTGTATCTATCACTTCGATTTGTAAACAGTAAACATTTTCATTAAAATGTACCGAGCAGCAGAGCGAAAGATATTGTTGTTTGTTGTTGCATTAAAGAAGATGAGTTGGAGAGACACAGTCTCAGCCCCAAGTCTTGGTCCTCATGGAAAGGGAGGAGACCGGGACCGAGCTCTGGAGTTGGGTTGAAGTAACTCTGTTCTTGCTGTCACCTCTGGATCCTCCACACTAATCTGGCCTGTGGTATTCTTTATCTCCATTGAAACGCATCCGTGCCTTTCTCTCTACCTCCAACTCCTCGGTCTCCCTTCATGCCCCCTACCTCATCTCTTGCACCCCCTCACTTGAGGAAGGGTGAGAGAGAAAGGGGAGGTGGGAGGAGTGTGAGGGAGATAGGGGGCAAGGGAGAAAAGGGGTGTTGGAGAAACTGAGGAGGGAGAAAGAGAGGGGGAGAAAGAGTAGGGGGGGTAAAGCGTGCTTAAAGAAAGAGAATGGGGTGAGGCAAATGGGCCAGAGAGAGATGGAGAAGAGGCTGGAGAGAGAGGAGTGAGGAAGACAGAGAGACAGGGCGGGGAGGGAGGGGGATAGCGAGGGCGGAGAGAGAGAGAGGGATGGAGAGATCGGGAGGGAGACAGGCGTAAGTGAGGATGAAGACAGCGGGGTGAGAGAGAGTGGTAGGCTGAGAGTGTGGGAGGGAGCGAAAGGGAGAGATATGGAGTGGACAGGGAGAGCGAAAGGGAAGTCACAGTGTAATATAATCATAGAGATATACGACACGGAAGCAAGTTCTTTGCTCCAATTCATCCTTCCGACCATATATCCCAAACCAATCTAGTCCCACCTACCAGCACCCGATCCATATCCCTCCAAACGTTTCCTATTCATATACCCATCCAGATGTCTTTTACATGTTTCAATTCTACTAGCCTCCACCACATCCTCTGGCAGCTCATTCCATCGTACCACTCTCTGTGTGAACATATTGCTCCTTAGGTCTCATTTATATCTTTCCCCTCTCAGCTTAAACCTATGCCCTCCAGTTTTGGGCTCACCCACGGTAAGGAAACGATTTTGTCTATTTAACCTATCCATACCCCTCATGATTTCATAAACCCCCATAAGGTCACCCCTCAATTTCCGACACTCCAGAGAAAACAGTGCTAGCCTATTCAACCTCTTCCTATAGCTCAAATCCTCCCACGCTGGCAACATTCTTCTGAAGATTTTCTGAAACCTTTCAAATTTCACAACATCTTTCAGATAGGAAGGAGACCAGAATTGCACGCAATTTCCAACAGTAGCCTAACCGATGTCCTTTAGAGCTGCAACATGACCTCCCATCTCCTGAATTCAATACTCTGACCAATAATGGAAAGGTAGAGAAGGACAGAAGGGGAGAGAGGGATAGAGTTAGGGGAGAGGGAGGGGGAGCGGGGATAGAGGGGGAGAGGGAGATGATGGGGAGAGAGGGGAGGGGAGAAGAATGGAGGCAGCGCGAGAGAGGGAGGAAGGGAATGAGGCAGGGAGGTGCGAGAGAGAGGGGCTGACAGAAGAGAAATGGGGGATGATGGGCTGAGAGGTGTGTGGAAGAGGGAGAGGAGGAGGGTGGAAAGTTGGAAGGAGCTGGAGACAGAGCAGAGTTGCACGTAATATTCCAAAAGTGGCCGAACCAACGTCCGGTAAATCCGCACCAGAGTTTTGCATAGATCCAGCATAATCTTCTCGTTCCTAAACTCAATGACCTAACCAACAAAAAAAGCTAACACACTAGATTGACTAGTTTACAGCTTGTCGGAATGGCCAACGGGTGTTCGCTGTTGCCTTGCATCAAAGCTAATGATTTCTCGTTCCTTTCCTGGGGTGTGCATTCAAATGCCACTCCTCATATTCTCCTTTGTCTCCAAACAAATGTTGCCACGAAGCACACATAACAGCAAATTTCATCGCATTCTGCTGATGAGTCACACCATCCACTATTTGGGGTGCCACGGTGGTTCAGTTGTTAGCAGCGCTGCCGTACAGTGCTAGAAACCCTTGTTCGATCCCAGCCACAGGCAAATGTCTGTATGGAGCTAACACGTTCTCCCCATTGTTATGGGCTCGGCCAGAGCACTCAAAAATTTCTTAAGCAGGTAGCCCAGAGCATAACCTCTCAACTTGCTTCGGTATGTATACAGAGGAAATTACCTCGGTAAATTAGCTAGGTTAACTGCCAGGTTTCAAAACAGACAAGAATACATTCAGAATGAATGCAAAGAGCAGACTAAAGAAACCCTACAGATCTCAGTCTATCCAAACTAGACTTCATTATGCTATTCCGAATGTGCACAAAAGTCCCAATTAAAGCAAACGCAATTAAAAACAGTAAAATGGAACAAGTGCTTATAGGTTGAATTTCGAAGGGAAGATGGAGAGAGAAAGTTTAGCAGCCTGTTTCCATATACATGTAGCTGACCGCCTGACTAGGTCTGGACTGAACTCCTCAGCTAGAGAGCTGACCACCCACCTTTTGTTACACAAGTCCCATCTAAATCATGACCACTTTGGCCTTAAATCTCATCTGTTTACAGATAAACAAAATGCCTCTCAAAATCCTTTTTCACCTCTGTACAAACGTGTCACCTTGGACCTGGAGTGTTTTATGATGATCATCCGTGAGCCTCCAATGAACCTCTGGTGTTCCAACCCGCTTTCTATGTAATTGTCTTGGTTTGTTGTGTTGAGTAGGATCACTTCTGGTTCTTTCTCTGAGAGGATGGTAAGTGGGATCCAAATCTAGGATTTTGTCCCAGTCTAACTGGTGTCCCTTTTCGACAGTGTGTATGGATACTTGTGATTACTGTTCCTTGTTGGTGGTTAATTGGTGCTCATTTATCCTGGCTGCCAGTTCCCTGCCCCTCTGTCCATGTAATGATTGTTGCAGTTCTTGCAGGGTATTTTATGTTTGACATTCATTTTGCGGGTTGTTGGGACTGGGTGTGTTCAAAATTTTCAGCAGCTATTTAATTTGATGGTATGTTTGTGGGTTACCATAATGTCCAGGGACCGGAGTTCTCTCGTCGTCATTTTGAGATGTCTTTGTATGGCAGAGTGGCTAGACTCTCTGGAGGTGTTTTGACTTACTTCTTGCTCAGGTTTTTTTGTGTAGCAATAGGTACACTGCGCTTATTGGGTAGCTGTTGTTCCTGACGAAAAGCCAAGGGAGAGCTGCATGAATGCCACAGCCGTATGTATGAATGCCACAGAACTGCCCAGATACACAACTATGGGAGCAATCATCCGAAAGTCCATAAGCGGAACTGTAACAGGACATTATTTAAACGAGCCACAACACAATGCAGCACCCAGGAAATATGAGCAACTGAGGCAAAACAAAAAAGAATCACACTTAAACAGCTCTTGATGAAATAAAGAGAAAAGTACCTACAATCAGCTGAACGAACGTCAGAAATATAATATTCTGCAAGAACTGCAACAGACATTACTATGGACCGATCTGGAGGAAAAAAACGACCAGGATACGTGAGCACTAACTCGTCACAAAAAGACATGACTAACTACCACTAGTTACACACACACACAGACGAAGAAGGACAATGGTTCGACTGGGATAATACATCCATCCTGGGACAGGCGAAACAAAAGCATACACGAGAATTCGTAGATGCTTGGGATTCAGAGTGGAACTCTATTAACAGACATATCGGTTTGGACCACATTTAACAACCTCTCACAAAAAAAAACTGTGGTAATATCAATCATCACAACTGACTAATTCACATGAATGACATACGAGACAGAACACCAGCGCTTTATCGGAGGCTCACTGATGTCGTTACCTAGTGCAATGATGAAATCCCTGAATACAAATATTTCAACTAAGCAAGCCAACTTTAAAATCTGATCCACAAACTGAGCTACAAAGTTCACTAAAATCCTCTCTAAATTTTTTGATTAAGGGAATGATTTGCGAAACGACATAGGTACATTTGTTAACTGCGAAGTTGTTTCACTTGAAGGGGAGAGAAATATCCTTGAGTACATCCTTAGAATAAAAAGAAGATACTTTAGAACGGAGATAAGGAGAAACGTATTTCGCCAGGAACTGATGAATCGGTGAAGTTCAATGCCACAGAAGGCTGTGGAGTCCAGGTCATTCAGAACATTTAAAACAGAAATAGATCATTTGTTTATTGCCAAATCGATCGCAAATTATGGAGAGACAACGGGAAAATGGGGTTGAAAAATCCTGTCACCGTGGATTGAATGGTGGAGCACACTCGATGAACTAAATAGTCTAATACCTTTTCCAATATCTTATGGTTTTCGGGACTAATGTGATTACACTGGATGGGTTGCAAAGGAGAGTCAGCGGGATATTGCCAAAGTTGGAGCATATTCCGCACTGAAAATAAGCTTTGGTTCTTGTTTGGAGCAGAGAATGTTGAGAGAACATCTGATCAGGGTCCACATGATTTTGAGAATAATGTGCAGAAATTACAGACCCCCCGCATTTAGTCGCACAACCAAGAAAAACATGCATAATAATAAAGTACATTGGTTTGGATTCGAAGAAGGAGGGCATTAGGTATCTGGAGTGTGTTGCTTGAGAATGCAATGGCTACAGGAAATCTTGGCAGTGCAGACTCAATGGGCTGAAAGGCCTCTTCTGGCATGCATCAATCCTTGACTTTACGATTGAATATTTTATAAATTCGATAAATAATCATCATATGGCTGTCACGACATAATCCAATCTGGAGATTTGCAGCAGACTCTTTGCAATGAAAATGGGGTACTCTTTGATCGTAGATCACCATGTGTGAATATTCGAGGTTACTCATTTGGAACAAGGGCAAGAGAACGGAGGTATACCGTTTTGTGCCTCTTTGGAGTTCCTTGCTACGGACAGCTGTGGAATCTGTATCCCTGTGCATATTTGAGACTATTTTATTAATTTTTATTCAGGAGGGGATTCTAGGATCATGGTGAAAGGCAAGACCGTGAATCTGAGGTAAGCTCTTTCAGCAAACTCGTAGTGGATCGGAGAGCTGGCTCAAGAGTCTGCAAAGGGTAGGTGCTGCTACACTGGAGTAGTAGTTAAAATATGTATTATTTTGTTTAGTATTGCAATAGAGTTCCAGTTATGCCACTTCTCTTCCTTTTGTTGTTATGTTAACTGCTGTGTAAGAATCAAATGCTTCGAATATAAAGCTCGTAGTTTGGCTAATCTAACCACATGTGGAACGCCACAACTTATGTGTAACGAGGAATAAAGAGATGCATCTGTTCTTTATAGTCGAGAGAAGGTTGACCAGAGTGATCAAAGGAGCAGTGGGGTTATCTAATGAGTAAAAGGTGAAACCGATTGGGAGAGTACTCAGCGAAGCTTCGATGAATAACTGTTGATCTCATTAGAACAAATGCGATTCTGAAGCAGCTAGAGGGATAAAAACAATAAGGATATCGCCAATCGTGAGAAAGTCTAGGATCACAAGAAATAATCTCAGATTGAAAGAGCAACAATTGCAGAATATGAAACAGGAGGAATATCTTTTCTCAAAGTGTCGTGAGCTGCTGGGCACTGATAGCTGTGGGACAGATTGGTTGGGAATATTTAAGGCTGAGAAAGAGAGAGTTTTGATCAGTCGGGAATCATGGATTCCAGGAAAGCGAGGAATGGAAGTCGGATCGGTAATGATCATATTAATGAAGCGGGGAGGGGGGCGTGCTGTTCCTGAATGCAGACTACTTTATATGGTCTCTTATGGTCATAAACATTATTTCCCACATTGCTTTTATAATGAGATTTCCCACAGGTCAATTATAAACATCAGATTATAAATTATATTATGGAATATAGAAACATCGAGGACAATTTCCAAAATCAAAGTATGCCGTCTACCAGACGTCAATCTTGCTTACAGAATTGGAAATGTTGCAGGCTAACAGACTGATGGCAGGGTTAGATCGATTGATGTCTCGATCCTGCTCCCGACTTTGATAAAACTATGAGATATCTGATTATCTTCTTTCCCATCTAAACACTGCATCACTTCAATCATTTGGCAGTCTCAAGTATATGAAACACAGTCCTCAATCATTCCAAAACAAATCTGAACTGCTCGCTGAATAAACCAATTTAAAGGCTAGAAATAAAAATACTCTTTGGTTTTGTTGAGTTACTCCTTTTGCAATTCATAGCTCAATTATTGCACGCACTTCAGGAATCCATATAATAGGAGGGTTTTGATAGTACTGAAGCGTGTACAGAGGAGATTTGACAGGATAGAGTATGGTCTGGAAAGTTTTAGCACGAATTGACTGGGGTTATGAATTTCATTTATTAAAAGGGACTGAATAGAATAATATTTCTCTCCGGCACGGAGGCGATTGGGAAAGATAGTAATTAAGATGCAAAGAATTATGAGGACCAGAGATTCGGTGCTCCGACATAAACTGTTTTTTTTTCCTTTTGCTATAGAAATGAATGTTAATACTCCATGGAAGTCAGGTAAGAGGCAGAACGTTTGGAGCGGATATGATGAAAAATGGTTTTGCTGAGAGGTAATTGTAATCTGGCACTCACTAAGAATTAAGTTGCTCGAGGTAAAAATTTCATAATACGTAGCAGACATTTAAATAATGACGTAAAACATGTACAATGTTGCAAGTCAAGCACTGGAAAATTGGGTTATGATAGTTTCGTGGTTGTGCTTGACAAGTGCAATGCAATGGACTGAAATCACTTATTGGACGAGTCCATGGCGATATTTGCAATTGTTCTTTATTAACTATAATCGAAACTGCATTGCCTTTTAATTTACATTTCACTACGGTTACCTAATAGGAATTGTCTAGATCTAAAGCTGAGGAGAGGAAAATAGTTGCCTGAACTCTGCAATATGTCCGTTTTGCATCAGTTCAATGACTTTCTCCTCCCCATGATATCGTGAGAAATAAACCAGTGTCCATCAATTTCAGAAGATTTGTTTGGTGCCTCGAATTTTAATTGGACAATTCTCTGACGGTTTGGCATAGCCAGTAGTCCATTAACTTATATGGGGTCTCGGATCTAAGTTGTTTTAAAATCCGTAGTTTTCCCAACTCACTCAGCGGCCCAGTCCTAAGGGAAAGTGTTGATGAATCTTTGAAACTAGATATGGGAGAAAGACGAAAATTTAATGGTACTAACTTGTCCAATATTTTGGCCATGAGTACATTCCTCACCTGAATGACTTTCCTCATCCTGACCGAAGACAGACAGGTATGTCAGTAGACTGGACGGCTCTTAAACTTGGCTTTTGCATAAGCCAAACTTGAGCTAGAGTGCTGCACAGAAGATATGCGCCTCACAAGAAGGAAAATTAGAAAAAACGCACTTTACATTTCTCAACGTCAGAGGCCTGATACCTTTGGAAATTAACCAGGGTGCTTTTGTACGTTATGTTCGTTTCGTATTGTGCATTGTACTGCTTGTCTGTTGTATATGTTGCAGTGTTTTATTTCTTCGAAAATCGACAAACCAGAGGTCAACGCGGTTGTATAATTCCAAACCAACTGGAGAAGGACTGCCTTGTGGACAAGCCTAAATTCCCCCATTAAGGCGGGGTCCGGACCCACTCTCTCTCTCAGGGAAGACACAAGTGTCATGGTAAACACTCACGCTGGGAGTGTAAACAGAGAAAGAATGAATATTTAATGTTGAGGAAGGGACGACCTGACACAGTTGTAGAGGATTATAGGGTAGCTAGGAAAGAACTCAAAGATCGACTCAACAGAACTCAAACGGTTGAGGAAAAGTAGGTTCGCAATGATGCAAAACCTGGTGGTCTTTTAGTTAGGGTTGATGGATGATATATGCAACAACAATGCATTGAAAGAATGCAGAGCTGCGCTGAGATGTGGCAGATGGAATTCAACTTGGATAAATGCGAAGTGATTCATTTCAGAAGGTCGAATTTGAATGCTGAATACAATGTTAAAGACATAATTGTTGGCAGTGCAGAGGAAGCTCATGATCGAGTGTTCCACGCACAAAGATCCCTCAAAGATTCACTCAAGTTGATAGGCTTGTTAAGAAGTCTAATAAAGTTGTGGCTTTCATGAACAAGGGAATTGACTTTAAGAGCGAAATGTTACCGCAGCTCAATACAACCCTGTTTAATGCACACTTGGAATATTGTGTCCAGTTCTGGTCGCCTCATTATAGGAAGAATGCAGATATATTTGAGAAGGTGCAGAGGACATTTAACAGAATTTTATGAAGAGAATTTGCGTGAGCTCAGCTTTTCACACTGGAGAGAAGAGTTGTGCAAGGCATTGAGAGTTTTTAGTAGAGCAGATAAGCAAAAATATTTTTCCGGCGCAAAATTCGCTGTCAAAAGAGGTAATCATTTTAACGTGATTTGAGGAAGGTCTCGGGGGGATATCAGGAGTAGATTATTTATGCAGTTGCGTGGAATGGAGGTCCAGCGGTTGGAGCACAATCGGAGACAATAGGAATATGCAAGTGCCTGCTGGACAAACACATGGACGTTTTAATTCCAAGGCTGTGTTGAATTGGTTGAATACAGATTAAGATAAATGCTCGAAATAACGTCGTGGACTATAAGGTCCGTACTGTGCTGCTCTGTTCTAGGTTCCATTTACTACTAAGAGCATGGAACAGCAGGAATGAACAATAATATCAATATGAACACCGCTTACATTCTTTGAAGGTAACGGGAGTTAGAGGAAATATCTACCTCGTTATTCATACTTATTTAAAACAATGTCCGAAAATTGTAATAAAGTGATTACCATTGGCTCGGTAGCTATTCCACCCAACCCCCACCACCGTAAATTCCAATGCCGTCTATTTGACCATTTTCGTGTTGTATTTTATAATTTTGCAATACCAGTTTTTCTCATGTGTTCTGGCGTGTTCGTCACTTCAATGTTGGTTTGCTCCCGGACAATTTTCCTTGTATTAAAAATAGTGTCTCAAATATCATTTGAGAGACACAGTTCGATGAAAGAAGAATCATCATCTCAAAGCAGGATTGTTTCCTTTTCAGTGAAGTGGCATGGTGTAATATTTTTCGTATTGGGAATGACGGAAGACAGAGTGATGACACCAGAAATTGAGCTGAATTAACGAAATCACCCGCATTTCGCATTGGTAATATAGTAGTAGCAGCATCTTAACAAGGAAAAGTGAAACGGTTTTCAAAGGTCGGATTGGTGAATCAGTAGAGCCATGGCCTGTGCGCCTGATAATTATGCCACAAAAGAACGTATTTTCTCATTTGTTTACTACAGTCTGGGTTGCATCATTGGCTGGCTTCTCCTCAGAAACCGAAAAACAAATTAGACAGCTGATTGTTTTGTGAAATATTCCATCAAGTCATGTTCAATAGTTTTTGCTCCGAGTGCTCATTCGATGAATTACCGCCTGAGTGTTGACAGACAACAACTTCTTTCCCACATCTGGAGATGAGTAAAAAATCGATATGGCAATTTAAATAAATCATAACCATGCAATTTTCGACAACAAGAAGTGTGGCACTGAAAAAGTACAGCAGATCAGGCAGTAGCCGAAGAGCAGAAGAGTTGAAAATTTGGCATAAGCTCTTCATCAGAAATGCCTGATGAAGGACGTATGCTCAACATATATACTTCCCTGCTCTTTGGATACTGCCTGACCTCCTTTTGATGTATGGTTTCTGCTTTGATCCCGACTTCTCCTTTACCATGCAGTGTTGCCTAGTACCATTCTGTAGTGTGTTGCTGTATATAAAAGTTAAAAGACCGAAATTGCACGTAGTTTATTTGATAACAACTGTGAAATGTTAGGGAGACACGGTAACACAGAGGTTAAGTTGGAGGGAGAATAACATTTTAAGCTGTAAGCTGATAAGGTTAAGAATTTTGGGTAAGTATGGTGTCCACTGAGTAGGATGCAACGTGAGGGAACATTTGAAATGTGTGGAATATAAATGCACTGTCAATTGCAAAACGTATACCGTTCCAGTTGGGTAGTCAACCATATCTTGGGATGCCAGGCGTAAGGTGTCAAGGCGGCCATGTAAGTAATGGATTGCTTAACCTGGATTAAATCTGATGGGAGTTATTGGTCATCACATTAAGGAGAGGTTTGCATTAGTCACAGGGGTTAATTTCCAATGGTGTAAATCCGAATATGCTGGAAGGGTTTTATCCAATGATTCTTTGGGAAGTCAGGGAGGAGTTTGCCGAGTGGTTGACTTTGAATTTTATGTCGTCATTGTCTGAATACTGCGTAGTACTACAGGATAGCAAATGCTGTTCCGCTGTTAAGAAGGGGATTAAAGACAACACTGGAAATTATGGACTTGTGAGCCTTATTTCGTGTGTGGCTGAAATGTTGGCCAGAGTTGTAAGAGAAAGGATTTATATTCATCTCGAAGGGAATTTGAGATAATCAATACGGTTTTGTGACAGGTAGATAATGACTCACAAACACGTTTGAATTCTTCGAGAATGCAGATGAGGGTAAAGCAATTGATGTATTGTATACGGATTTCAGTAAGGCGTTTGATAAGGTTTCTTACACCAGGCCATTGCTCAAAATACGGAGGCATGGGTTTGAGGGTTACTTAGCCTCTTTGATCTGACATTGGCTAGTTGAAAGAAGACAGAGGATGGTGGTTGATGGGAAACATACTTCCTGGACTTCAGTTACTAATGGGGTACCACAAGGATCTGTTTTGGGTACACTGTTGTTTACCATGTTTATAAATGACCTGGATGAATGTATAGAACGATTGGTTCGTCAGTTTGTTGATATCACTAAGATCGGTCGAGCTGTGGATAGATTCGAAGGATGTTGTAGGTTACAGAGACATAGATATGCTGCACATCTGGACAGAGAGGTGGCAAAAGGATATTAATGCGGAAAAGTGTGAGGTGATTTATTTTGGAAGAAGTAACATGAATGTAGAGTACTAGGCTAATTTGAAGGTTCTTGGTAGTGTAGATCATCAGAGCGACTTCAGTGTCCGGGTACATAGATACTTTAACGTTGCTACCCAGGTCGATAGGACTGTTAAGAATACACAGTGTCTTAACTTTTATTGGTAGAGGGATTGAGTTTCAGAAACAGGACACCATGCTGTTGCGTACATTCCTGGCCACCTCATTATAGGAAGGATGTGGAAGCTTTGGAAAGAGCTCAGAAGATATTTACTCGGATGATGCCCAGAAGGCCTTACGAGAAACAGCTGAGAGACTTGAGGCTGTTTTCGTTACAGACAAGAAGGTTGAGAGGTTACTTAATTGATTCACATAGGATAAGCAGAGGGTTAGATAGGTTGGACAGTGAGAACTTTTTTCCACGAATGGCGATAACTAGCAAGAGGGGACATAGCTTTAAATTGAGGTGTGATAGATGTAGGACAGTCGTAAGGGGTACTTTCCTTACTCTGTGCATCGTAGGGACGTGGAAGGGACTGCTTGCAAAAGTAGCAGACTCGCCAACTTTCAGAGGGTTTGAATTGTTACTGAATAGGCATATGGTAGAAACTGAAATAGTATAGGTTACATGGGGCTTCAGATTGGTTCCACAGTGCGTCTCATAATCGACGGCTGAAGGGTCTGTAATGCGTTGTAATGTTTTATGTTCTAGGTTCTGTGGAAAGTGTTTAGCTTCAGTACCATGGGACTGATCAATCACTCGGCAGTGAGTAGAGTTTTCATGTCTGGAATCAGGGATCTCAACCGAATACAGAGAATGGGCATTAAGATTATTTCACCAGGCAGCAACATGATTACTAATTCGACGATGGGACAGTGTGGCGTAGACATCCCGAGAATCTACTTTACTGATAAGTACATCATAATTTTTAAACAGTTTTCTAACCGCTTCCTGAATAAAGAGTGTCGAATGCTCCACTGGAGAAGGGCTGTCTGGCTTTAGAATTGATGTTCTTTTCAGGCCCAATGACCAATTACAGTGTGTTTCGTTTTTAATTAGAAAGAGTGTAGAAGATAGATTTTTGAAATGGAGGCCGATGACGAGTGGTGTGTCACAAGGATCGGCGCTGGGTCCACTGCGTTTCATCATTTATATAAATAACTTGGATGTGAGTAAAGGAGATATGGTGAGTAAAGTGACAGATGACACCAAATTTGGTGTTGTAGTGAACAGTGAATGATGTTGATCTCAGTCTAAAACTGAACTTGATCAGATGGAACAACGGGCCTAAGAGTGACAGGTTTCATTGAATTTAATTAAATGTGTGGATTTGAATTTTGGTAAGGCAAACAGAGACAGGTATTACACAACTAGTGGTAGGCAGTGGGGAGTAATGCCGAACAAAGAACTCGAGGGGCACATCTGCAGAAGTCGTCGAAACTGGAGTCACTGCAAGAAAGGACACCGAAGAATTCCTTTGGCAAGTTTGCCTTAATTAGACAGTGCGTTGTATATTGAGTATTGTTGTGGCTGCACAGGAGATTGGTGAGGTCACGGTTAGAAAACTCCCTTTGGAAAACATGTTGAATTTGAAAGGCTTCAGGGGAAAAAATGCCGCCATGTTTTCTGGATTCGAGGTGTTGAGCTGTTGGGACAGGCTGAACAGATTGCAACGTTTTCGTCTGGAGTAACGAAGGCTGTGGATTGTCCACATAGAGGAATCTAAAATCGTAAGGCACATCGATAGGTTGAATAGCTAATGTCCTTTACCCATGGGAGGGAAGTAAAAATCAAAAGGACAAAGGCTTAAGGTGAGAGTGGAAAATCTTAAGCGACACCTGGTGGATGCACAGGGGGTGTTAGCTGCCAAAGAAATTTGTAGAAACAAGTGCAATTAATATTTTAAGCACATCTGAACAGGTGAATAATTATGAAGTGTTTTGTGGCATCTGGGCCAATTGCTGGTAAGTGAGATAAGATCGGTTTGGAATATCTGGCTGGCGTGGATGACTTGAATCAAGTGGTCATTTTCCATGCTTTATGACTATGATAGTGTAATTGATGCTTTCAAGTGTCTGAAGCTTGTGACGGATGCAAAGAAATGCTTTCTTTTTCCCGTGTGTAAAGTCAGTTTAACATCCACTGAGGAGTTAAACGAAGTGCTGAATTATCTAACATTTCCGAACAATTTCCTTAATTCTGGGTTTTACTTTTTTAAGTAGACTTCCTGGTATTCCCAGTAGAGAAGATTCGCCTCGCAGAACATTCAAATTCCTGCGCAGTTCCTTCAGAGACTTCAGAAATTTCACACGACACTCTTGCACAACTCACATCGATGCTTGCAAAATGATTGTATAGCCAATTACAAGTCCAGGTAATTAGTTCAGTTGGAACTTAGCTACTTTTCAGATAATGTTTTGCTTTGAAAGAGTTGGAAGTCCATCAAAGGTCTTTATAAGACAAAACAAAATTCATGACTTTTGAGAATTACACAAATGTTAGGAATTAGAAAATGATGCAAGACTACGGAGCACTGCATCTGAGGTTTTGCCATGTTTTACCTCCACGGAGCTCTTTCTATTGGTTCCACACAACTAATCGACGAAGACATTGCTTGTTTCTGATGTGAAATACAAAACCAGTTTACACCCTACATTAATATTCATTCTGTACGAACTCGACTCATATGGCCAATTGACCCAAAACGTTATGAGATGGCAAATAATATTAAATTCAACTAACAATATTCAGAACGACAACGTTCAGTTTATTGACGAGGTCGATATTTTCCTGATGATTTTTCGTGCGTGCTCGCTGAAATCACTGTCATTTGTTTTGAGCAGATCAAATTCGTTATTGGAAAGGCCCAGTTAAGAAAATTCATATTGGTTATGAAGGTGAATAGATGAGGTAATTAATAATTAGTGTGAAGTGTTCCTATTCAGGATAAATAAAATAATGACAAAATACCTCATTACAGGAGTTACATTCTGTTGTGCAGGTTGAGATTAATCCATTTCCATCAATTACTCCAGCAATTCCGAATCCATTCAAGGACCGTGCAATTTAATTTAAGGTGGGCAGGCTCTTAACGTACGTCATATCTCTTGGGCAGGTTCCCGTTTGCTGGCCATAACCTATCTGCTGTTTTTTCACTGATATGCAATTTTTCTGTTTTCGCAACTCCAGCTTGTAGGATATGAAGGATTTATGATACATATTTTATGTTGACACAAAGCCAAACCAGTGATTATTCTCTATGATCCGATAATACTTTGTTGAATTATTTAACACTTTGAACAATTATTGATATCAATAATTTAGGCAAAATGGAATTTCACGTCATGACTACTTTTGCTTGTGATTGTTAGTGAGTTCCATGAGATTTGTTTTTACGTCTCATCATCACTTCTCTACATTTTTGTTTCTGCTTTGGATTGGCTCACTGCCAATATTCAATAAAGACAAAAGACTTCGATAGATAATGTGACTGTCATTCTTTACTCCCGTTTTCCACGAAAGTCTCTATTCCTTTCTCAAGATGTTCCTTCGTAATTGTGACAACGCTTTCATATCAAAACGTTGTTGTGAACTGATTGCTCATGTTCTGAAATTAGAGGTTGTAAGGCAGAGGTGAAGATTGAACTACTGAAGAGCACTTAGGCAAAAAACATGTGAGGGCTTCAGCTTTGTTAAAAAAAAACCCTGGAGTAATAGAAGGAGACTGGTTATGGCTACCTCTCACAGAGCAGACTTCCCTTCTTTCCCCTGGAAGCTGCAGAAGCGTTTGATGCCTCAAAAAATTTGAATGCAAAGTGAGTGTCTCCTATCTGCTAGCCTGACTGAACTTTCTCTTGAAATTTCTTTCCTCCGTGATTGAGGAACTGCATCTACAAACCTTTGTCTCAATTGGCATTTTTGACAAGGGTGTCCACATCCTGCACCTCCGCCCTCAAACCTCACCCCTCCAACCGTAACAAGGACAGAACACCCCTGGTCCTCAATTTCCACCCTACCAACCTTCGCATTAACCATATCATTCGCCGACATTTCCGCCAACTCAAAATGGACCCAACCACTCGGGATATATTTCCCTCCCCACCCCTTTCCACTTGGCACAACGACTCTTCCATCCGTGACTACCTGGTCAGGTCCACACCGCCCAAACAAATCACCCTCCCATCCTCGCACCTTCCCCTGCCACGGCAGGAATTGAAAAACCTGCACCCCTCACCTCCTCCTTCAGCATTGTCCAAGGACCCAAAGGTGCCTTCCACATCCATCAAAGTTTCATCTGGCATATCCAGCAATGTCATTCATTGTATTTGTTGCTCCAGATGCGGTCTCCTTTATATTGGGGAGACTGGACATCTCCTCGCAGAGCGCTTCAGGGAACATCTCCGGGACCAATCAACCTCACCGCCCAGTGGTCCAATATTTCAACTCCCCCTCCCACTCTGCCGAGTACATGCAGGTCCTGGGTCTCCTCCACCGCTGCTCCCTCACCATCCGACGCCTCATCTTCCACCACAAAACACTTCAACCGCAGGGCATCAACGTGGACTTCACCAGTTTCTTCATTTCCCCTCCCCCATCTTTCCTCTGTTCCAACCTTCCAGGTCAGCACTGTCTTCATGACCGTTCCTACCTGCCAATCTCCCTTCCCACCTATCCGGTCCACTCTCCCCTCTGACGTCTCACCTCCATCTCCACCCCCATTCTTTGCTACCTTCTCCACAGCCCCAACCCCCATTTAACTCTCCACCCTGTGGGTTTCCTGTATCAATTCCTGATGAAGGGCTTTTGCACGATATGTCGATTTTCCTGCTCCTCGGGTGCTGCCTGACCTGCTTTTCCAGCATCACTCTGATCTAAACTCTGTGTTTATGAGATGCGACAATATTGTCACATTTAATGAATAATAGGTATTTTACCTATTATTCGGTTAAATGTTCCAATGGTTTCGTTATTCTAAATTCCTCTTTCTTATGTTAGCAATGTAACTACAGTGTTTATAATAATTGTGTTCAGCTTAACATCGAGTGCTTTGATTCGTGGCTTCATATTGGGAACACGGCACTACCGTCTGCCTATCAAATAAGAAAGTATAAGCTCTTGGCTTGCTTGACAGCGCTGTTTAACGTCACGATATTTAGTTAATTGATCATTCCAATGCTTGTTGTGGCACAGAACAGTCTGTACTCTGTTTGACGCATGTTAATTTCAGATTTATTTAACATTTCCATTCATCTGACTAATTGTCTCTGTGTCTTACTGAGAACTGACTCCTCTGTTAAGTCAGAGCTAGTGGTGTAACTGCACTGCCCAGTGTCTTCTGGCAATTGTAGAAAATCAAACTGGTTGAATACCAATAACCTTGAGCCTGGGGGTTGTTGGGCTAGTTGAAGATGGTTCAATAAAGTACGGAAAACGATTACAAGGTACATTTACTGAAGATTACATATTTTTTTCTTCATACAAGATCTTCAAAATTCACAATTGGTGAGAAATTCAGAAACGGTCATCATGGCAACTTCTAATTTTGATTTTTTAATGGAAACGACCGGAGCCAATCCTGTATAACGCAAATTAAATGACGAGAAACTAGGTCGAAGCATTTATGCTGGAAAATGTGCAGGTAAAGGGTAAACGAATGCTAAGGGGTGCAATGCCTCCCGAAGTATTGATCAGTATTACAGAATATGTGACTTGGCTAATATCTAGCATCAATAGGACGGCTCAGTGGCTCAGTAGTTAGCACTGGTGCCTCTCAGAGCCAGATACCCCGTCTTCGATTGTAGCTTCTGGCAACTGTCTGTATGGAGTTTTCATGCTCTGCCATGTCTGTGTGGGTTTGATGCAGTTGTCCAGGTTCCTACAACGGTCCAACAATCCAACGATATACAGTTTAGTTAAGTTGGTCATGCTAATTTACCCATCGTGTTCAGAGATGTTGAATTCGAGGCACATTAGGCAGGGCAAACATCGATCAAGAGGTGTTGGAGAATAGGTCATTTTGGGCTACTCTTCTAAGGGTCTGTGTGGACTTTCTGGGATAAATGGCCTGTTTCCACACTGTACAGATTTAATGCAACACCCACAGCTGCTTATTTTTAAAACACCAACACCATGCTCTCTCAGACTGCAATTGCCACTTCCACATAGAATGAAGCTGTACAAAGGGGACATTCAAAAAGTGTTAACTTGACAATCATGTTTCAGAAAACAATTTATAGCACTGATGAATGTAACGAAACAGAATTGAAGTGAAACCGCTCATAAAACTGCAGCAAGCCCGATGTTGCATGAAGTACTTTTGCATCTGGTCTGGTGGGGTTCAAAATCTATCCTGGAGATTCATTCATTGTGGCCTTAAATATTTAATAAACAATTTTCATGAATTCGAGTCAGATGAATGCATTTGCTGAAGACATGGAGATGTGGATGTTTGCAAGGAGATTTCAATTGCATGCTGTGTTTAAAGTTAGTAAGACATGTTCTATCACATTCAGTATTTCAGCCGTTCAAAGGAATTTGGGGCAATGTTGTCAACTTGCTGGTGACAAATCTCAAATCCTATTAGATATAAGAGTGTTCAGGCAAGTATATATTATTAAATCCAATAATAGCTTGTGAGGGGTCTCATTATAAGAAAAGCAGCAAATGTTGCTGAGAATGGACATTTTTGAAAAACTTTATTTTTGTTGTTGCCATAACATAGAGGGTGTATGAAGATTCTGCAACTTATATTAGACACTGGATTTCCAGGTCCTCTTTAATGGCAATAAAGCATTGGAGGACATTACAGGAAGTCAAAGCTGTGGAATAGACATTGACATCTGAACACACAGTTACACTGTTGGTAATATCATAGCATATTTCAATACTGGGTATGGATACAGAGCCATTTAGACTTTATTGATGAATCTTCGCCAACATGCACCAATCCCAAGTTTGACTATTAGGCCAGCCGTTGTGAATATTTTAACATGACAAAAGCGTATCCAAAACCATTCTAAAGGTTAGTACGTGAGCTGCCTTCAACACATCCCTCAACATTGAGTCTCAGACACACCACCACAACCCCCAAACCCGCAACACTCGAGGTGGAGAGAAAATCCTCAAATTACCTCTAATGAGCTTCCACCTGAAGAATATGCTGTTGCGACTGATCTTAAAATAAAGTTGTTTTCTATTAATTTAGTGCATGCTCATTTTAACCTTGTTCATCTTTACAGGTTCCCTGTTGAACCTTCCGGTTCCAACATATATAACGCGAGCTTATCTAATCTCTCTTCACAGCTGGATTTATCCACCGCAGTAAATTCCTCTGTAATATACTCCCACTCCGATCATGAGGTCTCTTATGCAACAAATTCTTTTTTACCACAGGGCGGTCAAGTTATTTCCCTAATACTTTAAACAGTTGACTCCCAAGTGACTCACCATGTTATCTCCCTTTACCTGAACCTGAGCTGTGCCTTATCTCCATCTTTTATAAATCAAAATTCCTTTACGCTCTCTTTCCAATCCACAATCTCTTGGCCATGGCCAAGATTCCTGAAGAGTCATTTGATGAAGGTCTCAGGTTGAACATGACTGCTGTTTGTCATAGCAATACTTTCACGCCACAGAACCTGTACACTGCTTTTCACACAAAATAATTCAGTTAGTCTCGCGTATTTGGGCATTCATCACCCAAGTTTTTCTTTTTATGATCGTAGTTGTAATTACATGCTCAGCAAAATGCAACAAATCACCTCGAGCGAACATCAAGTGCCCACAAATGTTGTAGACTTTACAAGCACTCAAGAAGTAAACGCAAGGATCTTGGTAGTGGCACGGGCTGTGAAATGCAGGGAATACCAATAATTCCAATGTCTAGAGGACTGCTGAGATTACATGATTTAACATTGTTTTTCCACATATATCTTCACACTTGCTTTGCTTGTTTAAAGTAGGATCTCTGTTCCTCTCTGAGGTTCTGATAGTCAGATGTATAAATCAACATAAGGCTTTTTGAAAACTCCATGTCTAAATTAATCAGTGCAACAGTGTATCAAATGAAAGAGATTTCTTCTACATCTGTCTCGACTATCTATTAGACTTCCCATTATAAATGTTGCATTCAGTAGAAACATACTTCACGGTTACAGTTAGCGCATTTCATTTATGGATGTGATGGCGACTGCAATCAAAGATGAAATCAGACTATTCATTAATGAAATGTGCTAACAATAACCGTGATGTATGTTTCTATTGCATGTAACATTTTCAGTGGGAGTATGTTGAATGGCTCATGGCTCTACACCCTGTATGTATAAATGCTTCTGTCGAAAACTTGCACTTGTGATTGGCTTCCATTTCTGAACAGTGTGTGTTGGCAGCATCTCAGCACGATTCTTTTCTAAATCTCTCAGAGGTTTAAAGTGATTTCTGCAACTAACGCTTTAAAAAGATCTAGTCAGAGTTAAAAAGCAGGTGTTTAAAGTTGATGCACATGCAGGAAAACCTCTGTCGTAAACAAGGAGCTGATCTGCATCTCATCATTTTGAAGTCAATATACGTTCTGACTTTCAGTGAATTACTAAATCTCTTCACACATGCGGTAGCCTTAAGCATCGATTCAGCATTGCAAACATTTTCGTGTATCTCCCATGTAACCAGTCGGTGATTTGCAATCAACTACTATCATTCTGTCGAACAAAGTCCCCCTACCACAAAAGCAAAGCATTGTTTCCTGCAGCTAGGTGGCATTCACCCCCACAAAAACTGCACATTTCTTTTTTCCAATAATATTATCCTATTATTATAACTTGGGTATTCATCATCCAGCATGTTCTTTGTTGTTATTATCTACTCAATCCGATTTTAAAATATATTGGCAGTTTGGTCTCCACACATCTCGTAACAATTAATTAAAATATCAAAACAATTCACTGCATGACGCATGGAGCATTGCATTCTGTTCACAATCACATTCTACACGTGACTACTATCTATCAATAAAGAGGATTATTTATCTTCATATGTTATACATTAATGTTTCATTCTTTTATAAACACCGTTGTCACACATGTCTTCAAAATTAATTTTGCAGAGAAAAAGAAAATTATTTGAGCAACCAAATAACTATATATTCTTATCATGAAATTAGCCGAGTAAATATTTTAACAAAATGACTCAAATCTTCATTGTTTTTCTCTTTCTGAATATAGTTCACGAAAAAAAATCAATGCGCCAGGACTGAGAGGATGCAAGAGGAAAAAGTAAAGTGGCGTCTGGAATGTTTTAGAAAGGAGAGTTGCGTGAGAAAGAAGTTTAATGTGAGAAAATTAAGTCTGTTCACTTTGTTCGAAATATTTGGAAAGTTTTCTTACCTAACTGCAGTTCGAGTGTACAATTCTGCAATACACAGAGATTTGAGTGCTCTGAAACTTTAAGTACACAGTGTTGCTATGTAGGAGAAACAATTATTTGAGAACGGAAACCAAATATTGCTTATTGAAGGGGAATGCTCAAATCCTCTGTCGACACAGTCTAATCCACCTAACTCTTCCGGGACAGCAGCTTAAAGCTATCGATCGTCATGGATACCAGCCGAATCCTTTCAAATTTTCTTGGAGCACAGGTTGATCATTTCGAATCGTTGGAACATCAAAATGATCCAATGAAATTTTCCAGGATTCCAGGTTAGTCTTGACAAATTCTGTGGGATCTCAGGCTAATCTTTTCAAATATTCTTGGACCCCAGAATATTCCTGCTGAATCATCTTGGACCCCACAGTCATCCTTCCAAATCCTCTGTTACTCCAGGCAACTCATCACACTTCCACTCCAAACCAAGACTAATGCATTCAAAACCTTTGGGAACCGGACGACTCTCTCGGTTCTTCTTGGACAGACGTTTTTCCACTCAAACCAAGAGGGAACGCAGAAAAAATCACGCGATTTTACGTGGAATCTACGTTAATCATTTCAAATCACTCGGATTACAGGCTGATCCTCATGAATCCTTTGTAATCCCATGCAAATCGTTTGAAATTGTCTGCGAATACCAGGTAATCCTGCTTAATCTTTTTGGATCACTGCTTAAACATCTCGAATCATCTGATACTCCAGATATATTCTCTTGATACATCTGAGGCCCCAGATCATCCACTCAGACTCCCTGGGATGCCAGCTGAAATGTTTCAAATCTTCTTGGACACGGGCATAATCCACTAAAACCTTTTGAGAACTCAGGCGAATACTCTTGATCCCGCTGGAGCCCGAGATAATCTTTTTGAACCATCTGTGACGACAGAGTAAACTTCTGGGATTGTCTGATACTCGAGAATATTTCTGTCTAATCCTTTGAAGAATGAGTTAATAATCTGCAATGCTCAGTAACTCCAGCTCAATAGTCTCTCACTCGTCCCCAACCCTACCTGCGTTTCACAGTGCAATTTACCTTAAAAACTCCACTGTTAGCTTCAAGTCCACCACGAATCCACCCTGCACACACAGCATCTTCCCTTATCGCCTTACGAAGGGCAAAATTTCCACCCACAACTCCCCGCTCACCTCCGTCCAAGTCCACAAAGGATCTTTTCACATGAGGCAAACATGTTCCTTCGCATCCACCAGCTTCATCTATTGTGTCCGTTTTTCTCACTGTGGGCCACTCTACATCGGGAGACCAGACTCTAACTCACGAATCGTTTCATGGAAAATCACTTGTGACGCACACAACAAGCAACCCTTCTGCCCTGTGACGGACCACGTCAAATAATCTCCCACTCCCCCAAGATCTTGCAAATCTGGGACTCTTCAAACGCCAATTCACTTGACAATTGCAGGAAGAATGCCTCATCTTCGGCCTTGTGAACTTCCAAACAGACGGCATCGACATTGACTTCACTACTTTCCAAATCTCCCCTCACTCCAACTCATCCCAAGTCCAATCCACCAACACACCACATCCACATTGACCTCTCCTACTTTTACATTTTCCTTCCCACCTTCTTCTCCACCCTACCCACCAAATTATCAAAATCAGAGGTCACCTTCCTCTACATATAGCCTTCATAGTTACCTGGCCCACAACCTCAACCCAACCTCCAATTTAACTCTGAGCCTCCTTCTTCCACTTCGTCATCATTCTTGAGGAAACCTTATACCCAAAAGGTCGACTCTCCTGATCTTCGATTGCTTTCTGACCTGATGTGCTTTTCCAGCGCCACGCACAAACAACTAACAGAAAGTAAAACAAAAGCGAGGGAAGACAAAAGTAGAAAGAAAGACAAGCATACAGAGTGACAAGCTGAGATGAGCAACTCTACTCCTCTCTACTCTTGGGTGAAGAATTGCACCCTCTACTGAGAGAAGGACTGCTTGAGTAGGACAGCGTATTGACTATTCTCTTTCCAGCACTTCCAATGGGCAGTATTTCCAGATCATCAATAAAACACATTAACTCAGCAAGATCTACCAGAGTCAATTCACTCCCCAGCACCTCAGCCTTTTACCACACAATGTAACACGTTTTTCTATTTTGTCTATATGAAAAGATTTCTGAGATCAACGTCATTGGAAAAGCTGCAGGAAGAATCAAATCATGTGCAGAACCGCCCACAAGTCTGTGCGTGTGTATCACAGACGGGGTAGGACCGTCTGGAGCTTTCTGGTTGTGTAGCACAGATTGACCCAATTATTCATAAATTCGTTTTTTTTTATTACGAGCAGCAGTTGAAAACAAAAACAATCTTCGATTCATTATGGAACATTAAGGCGTAAATTTGGCGTTTTCATCAATGCCAATTGTCTGCACTAATGCCGTCTTCCCTCAGCAAAACTGTGCAAGTTTAAGTCTGATTTTAAAAAAAAAATGTATTTATTCTTTTTGTTTCTACTCTGTGGAAAGAAACACAGCTTCATTCCCCCGGATCTCTGGTTGCTGAATGGCTCAGCTAGGAATATGTTCACTTCAAGGTTTCACCAGAAATTTTGAGAGAGCACGTTAGCCCAATCGTTAAACCTGCTGCCTCACAGTAACAGTAGCCTTGACCTCATTCCAAATTTGTGCAAATGTCTGTATGAAATTTGTATGTTGCACTGTAACTGCCTGTTTTTCCTCTGGATGCTCTTTTAGATTAGATTACATTACAGTGTGGAAACAGGCCCTTCGGCCCAACATCCACACCGATCCGTCGAAGCGAAACCCACCCATACCCCAACATTTACCCCTTAACTAACACTATGGGCAATTTAGCATGGCCGATTCCCCTAACCTGCACATCTTTGGACTGTGGGAGGAAACCCGAGCACCCGGAGGAAACCCACGCAGACACGGGGAAAACGTGCAAACTCCACACAGTCAGTCACCTGAGGCGGGAATTGAACCCGGGTCTCTGGCGCTGTGAGGCAGCAGTGCTAATCACTGTGCCACCGTGCCGCCCAACGTGCCGCCCTCTTGTTCCATGTCATAATCCAACAGTGTGCAGGATAGGTCTACTGGCAATATAAATAAAGTATCTACCGTACAGTGTCCAGGGATGCTTAGATTAGCTGGGTTAACGATTGTAAAAGTCATATGTTGTCATTGGGGGTGGGGTGAGGGAGCATACGTTGGTGGCATGTTCTTTGCAGGTTCGACGCTTCACTATAGACTTCAGGGTTTCTTTGGTGTTACTGATTGCCCATGTTGGTGATGGTTGTGCCTAATGCACTTGCTATCCTTTTACAACTAACGTAAATCACTTAGGCGAGGGATGAAGCTTGCGAAAGAGGGAAAGAAAATTCTACTACCTTGAAGAGATGAGGTTCTAGGAACTTATAGGGCATGGAAACAGGTTCTCAGGTCCAACCACTCCATGCCGACTGTAATCGCAAACTGAGATTATCCCGCCTGCCTGAACTTGGCTCATATACCTCCAAATCTTCTTATTCGTGTACTAGTCCAAATAACATTCAAACACTGGAACTGCATTAACATTCAACACTTCCTTTGAAACCTAATTGCACACACCAGACACTGTCTGTTCAAGAAAATAGCCACTCATTTATTTTTATAATTTCTCTCCTCTGACCTTAAAAGTCTGCCCCCTTAATTTTCATCCATCATATCCTGCGAAATGCGCCTTCCAATTAGCTTTTCGGACCCGTAATGATGATATGGACATTTATGAAAGGTTACACCTCAACTTCCTACGCTTCAGTGGAAAGAAGTCTCAGAATATTCAGCTTCTCCTTACAATTGAAACTCTCCATTCCTGGCAACACCCTGGTAAATCCTTTCTGAACTCAGTTTACTAATACCCATCTAATAACAGAATGAATAGAACTTCAGAACATCTGTACAAACACATGACATCGCTACTTCTACAATCAAAGGAGTGAGCAGTGAAGGCAATCGTACAAAGATCCTCGTTAACTACACAATGCACATGTGACAGAAACTGCGAAGAATTACGTGCCTGAGACCAGAGATCTCTCTGTTCTCGAACTCTGTCCAAAGAGCCTACAGTTAATTGTACAAGTCCTTCCTTTTTTCCCAATATGCAACGCCTCGCATTTATCCGAGTTATACTCATTCTGCCATACCTTAAACCATTGATGCAGTTGAGGAGTATATCTTTGTAATCTTTGATAATCTTCAGTCCCACCAATATTGATATAATCCACAAGCTTGCTGATCGGGCCTACTACCTTCTCTTTTGAATCATTTATAAAAAATGGCAAGCGAAAATAGACTAAAGCAATCCCTGGAGAATACCGCTGGCAACAGGCCTCCAGTGTAACTCTGCACGTCTATACTCTGTTTGCTGCGATTAAGACAGTTTTGTGTCCAATTGGCAAACTCATCCTAAATACCACGAAATCTAACTTAATTAATTAGCTTTCCATTCGGAAACTGGTTAAAGGCTTTAATAAATCCCAAGTAAAAACTGCTCAGCCATCATCAACCTTCTTGTTTACTTTCTCAGAAAGTTCAACGAAGTTTGTGAGTCATGATTTCCCTTGCACAAGCCGAAGCCGTAAATACCTAATCATACATTGCCTCTCTAAACGTACATAAATCGAATCTTTCGCAGTACTTTCAAAATTTATCTAATAACAAATTTAGACTAACATTTCTATCGTACCACGGTTTCTCCTTACATCCCTTTCTTAAACAAATGCAGCACTCCAATCATCTGGCACATCATGTGGAGTTATGGATACTACAAATATTTCTGAAAGAGGCCTTGCAATTTCCCCCCTAACTTCCTACAATGTACTGAGGTACACTGGATCAGATCCTGGAGAATTATTAACCATTATGTTCTCGAAGAACTCCAGTACTTCTTCTTTTGTGTCAACTGTCTTCAAAACATCAATATAGATTTCCTGACTTCTCTAGCTTGTACTTCTTTGTCCACGGTGAAACCTGACACGAAGTATTTATCTAATATCTCAGTCATCCCCTGAGGTTTAAGAAAACAATTACCTCTTTTAGCTTTAAGGGACCTAACTCAATAATTGGTCTCATCCGCCTAATGCACTTTTGGAGTGTCAATGGATTATTGATTAGATTAGATTAGATTACTTACATTATCCATAATCTTATTGTCCAAGACTATCTCATATCCTGGTGTTTCCTTCCTGATCTCCCTGTTATGAAAGCCCCTGCATTCTTCATTATGTTCAAACAATTCAATTGCGATTTTTATTTTTACTTTGATAAATCAAGCCCTCCATTCCTGCTATCAAACTTCTAAAACAACATTGGACACCTCTCACAGGAAGGTGCGTGCTTGATTGGCACGGTAGCTCAGTGGTTAGAATTACTACCTCACCGCACCAGGGACCCTAATTCGATTCCTGTCTCAGGCGACCGTCTGCATGGAGTTTGCACAATCTCCCCGAGTGCGAGGGTTTCCTCCCACAGCGCAAAGGCGTGCGGTTAGGTGAAGTGGTTATGCAAAATTACCTGTAGTTTTTAGCAATGCGTAGTTTAAGTGCATTAATCAGGCATAAATATAGAGGAAATGAACCTGCTGTGTTGCTTTTCAGAGGATCAGGTTGGGCTAAAAGGCCTGTTTCCATACTATAGGGAATCTAACCTCATCTCGCAAAATCTAAATAGATACAGAGCCCAAAGTAAGGATTCTCGGTAATCGAAGATGGAGGACGGGAAAACTTTCTGGCTGTAACAGCTGCTCCTTTTTTGACGTATTTTAGGTGTTGTTGGAGATTTCCTCGAATTTCAGGAGCAGCAATTACTGTTTTATAAGCTGTTGCATTGTTTTGGAACTTCGGGAGAAAATGTCAAAATAACAGCAGTTTTAAAAGGCAGAAGAACAGGCAAAGGAAGCACGTGGTGATGTCAGTGCAAGAGAGAGAGAGATACTGACACCAGAGTAAACCTGCACAGTACTGCACTTGCTTTTTGAATTCATGTATCACTGTACATCAGAATGCGTCTGGGAAAATTAACAAAGAGTGAAATTCAAAACAGATCTTGGAGGAACTGTTTGGACAAAGTTCACAGCACAAAATCAGATAAGTTAATTGTTTTAAGTGGCAAACAGAAAGTCTACCAGCATTCAGTAAAGTGGTTTCTTTTTGATTATATGATTTTTTGGGATATATCCCTGGATTAAAATTAAAATATAAGCCATAACTATTTATCTAGCCTGCGGCAGTGTTTGTAGAGGAATAAGACGGCGTTATTTTCTGAGTCTGTAGATCTGAAGGAGCAAAAATGGCTTTAGTACAGTGATATGTGCTTCTTGTCAGATGTGGGAGTTTAAAGGAAGTTCAAGGGTTACTGCGGATTATATCTGCCATAAATGCTGTAGGTTGCGAATCATATCATTCCAAATGGATCGGTTGGAGAGACAGTTAGAAGCAATAATGAATTTTCGACAGCAACATTATGTGATGGTCAGCAGTTATAGAAAGGTAGGAAAGTCTCAGATACAGTCACATAGATGGGCTAATTCCAGGAAAGGTAAGAGAGGTACGCACGTCGTGCAGGAGTGTTTTGTATCTATACCAATTTCAATCAAGTATGCTGTTTTCGAAAATGTAGTTGGTGATGGATTCTCGAGGAATGTAGCACGAACAGCCGAGTTTCAGCCTTTGACACTGGCTCAAATGCAACGAGGGTTCGAAGAGATCAATTGTGTGAGGGGATTCTCGAGTCCGAGGGACAGATAGACGTTTCTGTGCCCAACAGTGAAAAGTCAGAATGGTGTGTTCCTTCCCTGGTGCCAGGATCAAATATGTCTCAGAGAGACTGCAGAATGTTCTCAAAGGGGAACGGGGCAAGCAAGAGGTCATTGTCCTCATTTGAACCAACGACATAGGAAGGGAAAAGGTTGAGATTCTGAAGGGTGATTACAGAGTGTTAGGCAGGAAGTTAAAATGGAGGTTCTCGAGAGTAGTTATATCTGGAATACTCCCGGTGCTACGAGCTATGAGGGCAGGAATAGGAGGATAGTGCAGATGAATGCATGGCTGAGGAGCTGCTGTATGGGAGAAGGATTCACGTTTTTGCATCATTGGAATCTCTGTTGTGGTCGACGTAACCTGTATAAACATGGAAAGGGACTAATGAGAGAAAAATTTGGTAGAGCTGTTCGGGAGGTTTTAAGCCTGTAGTGTTGGCGGGGTGGGGCGGGCTGTGACCCAGGGAGATAGTGAGGAAAGAGATCAATCTGAGACTGGTACAATTGAGAGCAGTAGAGAGTCAAGGCAGGTAGGGACCAGGTAGGACTAATACATTACACTGCATTTATTTCAATGCAAGGGGTCTAACAGGGCAGGCAGATGAACTCAGGGCATGGTTAGGAACATGGGACTGGGATATCACAGCAATTACAGAAACATGGCTCATGGATGGGCAGGACTGGCAGCTTAATGTTCCAGGATAAAAATGTAACAGGAAGAATAGAAAGGGAGGCAAAAGAGATGGGGAAGTGGCGTTTTTGATAAGGGATAGCAATACAGCTGTGCTGAAGGAGGATATTCATGGAAGTACATCCAAGGAAGTTTTTTGGGTGGAACTGAGAAATAAGAAAGGGATGATCACCTCATTGGAATTGTAATGTAGACCCCCTAATAGTCAGAGGGAAATTGAGAAACAAACCTTTAGGGAGTTTTCAGCTATCTGTAAGAATGATAGGGTGGTCATTGTAGGGGATTTTAACTTTCCAAACATAGACAGGAACTGTCATAGTGTTAAGGGTTTAGATGGAGAGGAATTTGTTAAGTGTGTACAAGAAAATCTTCTGACTCAGTACGTGGATGTACCTACTGGAGAAGGTGCAAAACTTGACCTACTCTTGGTAAATAAGGCAAGGCAGGTGACTGAGGTGTCAGTGGGGGTACACTTTGGGGCCAGCGACCACAATTCCATTGTTCTTCAAATAGTAATGGAAAAGGGTAGCCCAGATCTAAAAGTTGTAGTTCTGAATTGGAGAAAGGCTGATATTGACGGTATGAGCAAGAACTTTCAAAAGCTGACTGTGGCAGACGTTCGCATGTAAAGGGACGGATGGAAAGTGGGAAGACATCAGGAATGAGATAACGCGAATCCAGAGAAAGTTTATTTCTGTTAGTGTGAAAGGAAAGGCTGGTAGGTATAGGGAATTCTGGATCACTTCAGGAATTGAAGGTTTGGTTATGAAAAGAAGGAAGTATATGTAAGGTATAGACAGGATAGATCGAGTGAATCCTTCGAAGAATATAAATGCAATATAATTAACAGGGAAATCAGAAGGGCAAAAAGGCGGTATGAGATAGCTTTGGCAAATAGAATTAAGGAGAATCTGAGGGGGGTTACAAGTACATTACGGATGAAAAGATAACTAGGCAGAGAATCGAGCCCCTCAAAGATCAGCAAAGCTGCGTTTTTGTGGAGCCGCAGAAAATGGAGAAGATACTAAACGAGTATTTTGCTTTCGTAAAATGTGGAAAAAGATATGTAAGATGTAGAATGTAGGGAGATAGATGGTGACACCTTGCAAAATGCACGTTACAGAGGAGGAAGTACTGGATGTCCTGAAACGCATAAAGTTGGATAAATCCCCAGGACAGAATCAGGTGTACTCGAGAACTCTGTGGGAAACGAGGAAAGTGATTGCGTTGGCTTTTTGCTGTGATATTTGCATCAATGATAGTCACTGGTGAAGTGCTGGGAGACTGGAGGTTGGCTAACGCGGTGCAAATGTTTAAGAAAGGTGGTAAAGACAAGGCAGGGAACTATAGACCAGTGAGCCTGACGTAGGTGGTTGGCAAGTTGTTGAAGGGAATCCTGAAGGACAGGATATACATGTATTTGGAAAGACTAGGAATGATTAAGGGTATTCAACTTGGCTTTCTGAGTGGGAAATCACGTCTCACAAACTTGATAGAAATTTGAAAAAGTAACAAAGAGCATTAATGAGGGCAGAGCGGTAGATGTGATCCGTATGGAATTCAGTAAGGCCTTGGACAAGGTTCCCCATGGGAGATTGGTTAGCAAGGTTAGATCCCATGGAATACAGGGAGAACTAGCCATTTGGATACACAACTGGCTCAAAGGTAGAAGGCAGAGGGTGATGGTGGAGGGTTGTTTCTCAGACTGGAGGCCTGTGAGCAGTGAAGTGCCACAACGATCAGTGCTGGGTCCACACATGCTTTTAGTTTACATAAATGATTTCGATGTGAGCATAAGAGGAACAATTAGTAAGTTTGCAGATGACACCAAAATTTGTGGTGTAGTGGTCAGCGAAGAAGGTTACTTCAGAGTAAAACAGGATCTTGACCAGATGGGCCAACGAATTGAGAAGTGGCAGATGGAGTTGAATGCAGAGCAAGGGAACATGGAAGCCAGATCTGAATACACCCATCGACAATTCATGAGACCATGATCTAAACTTATTTGAGAGATGGGCCAAAGAATTGCGTCATTTGAAGAAGGGAGTTATGAGAGCATAGAAAGCGTTAGAAGAAAACCTCAAGACCATATATACTTTACACCACATGGTCAGAGTTCAAATCCTGCCTGCCATAGTGGGCGGCAATGCCAACAAACATTTATATATTCCAGCGTTAAGTACCATATCGGACAGGAAGGATTTTGATTCGATTATCTACAGTGTGAAAAGAGGACCTTCAGGTCCACACCAACCCTCCGAAGAAGAAACTAATCAGATTCATTTCCCTCTGAGTAATGGGCAATTTAGCATAACTAATTCACCTAACCTGGATTCATGATATGGTCCATTCACAAGTGATTGAAATCATTGAACGACATGCCAAGAGAAGATAATTGAAGCAGTTGAATACTTAGCAAATAACTTGGTGTGATCCAGATCGGGCAATTTGGCCGAGCTCCCCATTGGCAGCCCATAGGGGTTAGAAGGTCAAAGTGTAGATCCATAAAAAAACCATTATCATAGCAGCCTTGCAGTTCAAGCTGGCTAAAAAGCTAAAAATAAAAAGCCACGATTGGAATAAAAATGCATGGAGTCTTGGCAATGTGATACAAGAAGCCAATCACTGGAAATTAAATATAGAATCGAAGCTCAGAACCGTACTGATTGAAGGAGCTCCAAAGACTGAAAAATGCTCTCGGAAGGGCAACAATTGTGGAAAGGAGAGCCATTGGCCATAAAACGTATTTTAAATAGAAAGCAAAATACGGGTGGAAAGCAAACTCCGAGTCAATTAATGAATCGTCTGGATGGGATACATTGACTTTATATAAACATCTTATCCTGTTGGAGCAGCTCCAGAATTTTAGAGAAGCTCAGCTGGAAGAACGCATAAATCTCACAAAAAGAAACGAGCGCAGCTCACTACCATTTTTACCTCATTTTGCAGAAGTGCCAGAAAATCGTCTGGATGGCTGATATATTTTGATGGGAGTGGGCAGCAAGGAAACTTATTGTCTTTCTGCAGAAGTAACATGCTTAACTTTCACTCAGGCACGCAATTTACCTTTGGAGTGGCCATAAGGCAAACCTTAAGACGGCACAATTTATCCAGGAAGCGAAGTTTGAATTCTCACCAAAATATTCAGCAGAGAATATGAAATAACTTAGGATCTGAGAAGTGACGTTAGTTATTTTTGCACACGGAATATAACCCAGCAGTTGGATCTACATTCAGAAAATATATGAAGAACTGCTGTGTGCCAAGTGAGAAGGCCTGTATCAAGTTATTCTGACAACAAAATCAGCCTTCAAGGTACATTGGCAATAACGTTTGGATGCATGCATTGCACGTCAACAGAGCAAACCCTCCTGTTCCACTATGAAGAGCCTTACTTTTTCGTACTTGCAGTTGTTTCACATTCTATCATGACATGTACTTCCATTGCAAACGGCGAGTTGAATGATAACACGATTTTTTATATTTTTCTGTCACCAATGTGAGGAAAAAATGATTATTTTCGACTTCTATATCTGTGTATAATTTTTAAAATGCTATTTACTCTGTATATGCTTTGATTCTTAGTAAGCTTTTAAGACTCGAAAAAGGGGGAGTTGGGGATTCAGTGGAAGTCCACATAAAAAGAAAGGGTTACATTGGACTAAATGATATGAAGAAAACATAATGGGACTTGTCCAGATAACGGATGAATTTTTAGCAACCTCTTAAATGAGACCGGTTTTCGGGGATGGAAGGACAAACATATAAGAATAAATCAGATCGACGGGGATAGGGTTCATTGGTGATTAGAAGAATGCGCGCTGGGGACAGATTTCAAGGATACAAAAATCCTGATGGTACTGGATATATTAGATATGGGAAGAATGTTGGGATGTTGGGCATTTCGAAAACATCGGGTCAAAGTACAATACTAAGGAGTAAAGCATTCAAGTCCAAGACACTGAATGCAAGTGCAGGCTGAAAATGGCAATTTCCTTCTCCTGAACGTACTTTATATGTTTCAATTCTACGGTATCAAAGTAATTGTGTCAACAGGCAGAGAGACTGTGAAAGTGGAGGAGCGAGTTTGTTAGTAGGCGAGCAAGTGTGACAGTTGAGGAGGCAAGTGAGACCTTGCCAGAATTAAATGTGACAGTGGGGGAGAGCGCGTGACAGTGGGATGTGTGTGTGACATTGGATTGAGTGAGTGTGACAGTGTGTGCATGTGAATACGGGCGCAAGCGTTTTGGACCACCGTTGATGTGGATAATGAGAAACAAGAACCTGACAGGGAATCAGAACAGTTTCAGAGAGAATCGAAAAAAAAACTTGAACTATTGGAATACTTCAGTTCTTTTTGAGAATGCTCAGTCAGTGATATAGAGACTTTATTGTCTCACAGTTGAAATTTGAACATTGTTTCGTTGTATGTCCATGTCTGTACTTAGTTGTGAGAGATGTAGAGAGATTAGCTCATTTTAAACGTTCCATCTTTGCTTGGACGATGCTTGTTCCTCAAATATTTGACTATGAACTCATCGAGAGAGCTCCCTGTGCTCTCCCTGTCCTGGGAGTGTCCAACGTAGATACTGAAGGGACAGTTTGCCTTGCATCCAAGCCCATTCTTCAACACTTCTGCGAGGTTTAGGTGAGGCAGCTTGTTCGCTTTGAATCCCGCATGCCCCTCAATGTTGTTAGCTGTGAACACTCGGAATGTACCGTGATTTTTTATGGCAGACAGAGTCAGTGTAGATACCTGGGTTAAAAGGAAGAGAATGGGTATGGGATTGAGAGTGACTCAATGAAGTAAACTCCGATGTCCTTTTCTTTCCTGCATTCCCAGAATTATCAAGTCAATGTCATTTCTGTTCTAACATGAAGGGGCTGCTCTGAAAAGAAATGCCCGATTATCTGAGTTCTGCTCAATCTTGAATCATTCATACATTCATGAATTGCACATTTTGCAGTAGCAGGATAGGGTGAACTGTTATAAAGGTGCTGCAATTGATTAAGGTGCAAATTCCAGAATCTGTTGACGTTACTAACCTGGGATAATTAAGTATTTTCAGTTTGTCTAAATTTCAAAACTTCAATCAAGAAGCATGATAGAAATGAACAGAAGCTGACATCTCAGTTGACAGACTGACTTGTAGCTGTGAGAAATTGGTCAGAATTAGTCTCTGAGTTTCAACACGGCGATAAGCTGCTTTTAATACGAAGTGAGGAATTAATAGCTAGAAGTAGGTGCCAGTGTCTTTACTTCGTATATTGGTTTCCTTGGGTTGACAAAGATTGGGATAGCAGTAGCTGTTTCCGTTACCAAGTGTTTTCTTGAGGTAGACGAGGTGACCTTCTAGGGTTTCCACAAGGTGTATAAGGCCAAGCTGCAGGAATTATTAACGAAACTGGAGTCGAAGTTACCTTCTGACGTAAGGAAAAATGAGATCGTTACAGCAGTAGCTAAACATTTAAGTTTACTGGGGAAACCATCAGAATCTGCAGAGATGGCAATCGTGCAATTTCAATCGACCCAGCTTGAGTTAGAGGCGAGCGATAAGGAAATTGCAGCAGAAATGAAACAATTTGATTGACAGTTAAAAGCAGAACTGAAAGAAAAAAGAGCGAATATGTTCAGCAGAAGAGAAAAAAGAACGAAAGGCTTCAGCAGAAGACAAAGAAAACGAGAAAAAGTTTGAAGTGCAAAAACTGACTCTTAGAAAGGGTAGAGCTGAAAATGTGTTGCTGGAAAAGCGCAGCAGGTCAGGCAGCATCCAAGGAACAGGAGAATCGACGTTTCAGGCATAAGCCCTGCTTCAGGAATATGTCCGAAACGTCGATTCACCTGTTCCTTGGATGCTGCCTAACCTGCTGCGCTTTTCCAGCAACACATTTTCAGCTCTGATCTCCAGCATCTGCAGTCCTCAGTTTCTCCTCTTAGAAAGGGAAGTCAGCTTAAAGGTTTGGAGATAAAAGCTGAGTTGAGATTAATGCGGAAGTGCAGAGATGTTAGCAGTTTAGTGGTTGATAATTATGAGCCGTTCCATAAAACATGGCTCGGCTTGCAGAATCAATTTCAGTCGATGAGGGATAGAAATTGAGCAAAGAGAAATCCTCAGGTGGAAAATGAAAGATAGACATCAGTGAAGACCATAAGGAGGACTTACCAAAGCATAAAACGAAAATACTTGAAGGAGACAAAAAGGTTAAAAATCTCAGCCGTTTTCATTGTAATGAAGTGGGGCACATGAAATCAGACTGCTGATAGTCTAGGAGAAAGCCAGACGTAGGAAAACAGAGAAGCCTGGGAGATTTGTTGGATGCGTAACAAAACTCACAGGGGAAGTTATACAATTGCATCAGAGTGGACAAGATGATTGGAGGATAGTTAAGGTGGACGTGCCTGAGTTGCTTCAAATATATACATGCAATCATCATATTGTATTCACATAGTCCAGGAGTAGCAGATAAATTTGTTACAATATTAAGGAAAAAAGGATTCTCTCAATCTCTGATGCAGAATGATAATGTGACATGTACGGATGAAGGCCAATTGTCCGAAAACGTACTGGTAGCGGGAATTCACTGAGATAAAAAGCACTCAATTATGTAAAGTGAGGCTAGCGTTTCCATAAAGGTTTCGGGAATTTGTCAAACGAGTACTATACGAATTCACCACCTCAGGAATACAATTTGTCCTTGCAAATAATATCGCTGATTCACCCTTAGGCGTGTTACCTACTCTTGATGAAAAGCCAATAGAGACGCAGGCAAGTGAAGCAGTGCAGAATGTTTCACGAGGAATCATCCCAGACTGTGTCTAAACGAGTTTGCAGAGCCATAAGCTGAAGCAGGGGGGATGAAAAGGCACAAATTTGATAACTGAAATAGCATTAACTGAGACACTTTCATCAGATAGTTGTGACAGTGCAAAAGCCAACTGTCAAAATGCAATCGTCTTTAGATCTGCGAAACTTATTGTGTTACACCTGAAAGATGAGAATTTAAAACAATTGGATCAAAAGATATATGCAGGGAGGAGAGTAAAGGCATCTCTGTGTGTTACTACTTCACAAATGATGTCAGAATGAGGAAATGAAGACCTCCATAAATTGAACGAGATGAGCAATGAGAAGACGTTCATCAAATTCTTTTGATGAAGAATGTGCAGCGAGTGATGCATGAACTACCACTTAGAGGTCATGAGGTAAAATACACAGTTATACTACACAAAGATGTAGTTGAATTTTGCCAGAGGTGTCATACATGTCACCTAATCGGAAAATTACAGGCAACAATAAAAACTGTTCCTTAAATACGCATTCCAGCATATGGGGAACCTTTCACAAATTTCTTGATTGATTTTGTAAGTTCCTTACGTCAAACAAAAAGTGGGAATCAGTATTTGCTCCAATAATGGATGTATCGACTAGATTACGCTTGGCAGTCCCATTATGCAGTATTACAGCTAAACGGGTGATAGAAAAATACTGTTTTGTTTTACTAGGTACGGATTAGAAATAGAGATACAGACAGATCAAGTGTCCAACTTGACATTCAAACTATTAAAGGAGGTTATGGATAGCGTGGGAATAAAACAATTGAAATTTAAAGGATGACATCCAGCTTTGCACGGAGCAGCGGTAAGGTGGCATTAAGCATTAAAGACCAAGTTGAGGGCTTATGGTTAGCACTATCCAGATATTTGGGAGATGCTTGGAATAAGGGAGTTCCGTTTGTGCTTTTTGCGATCAGAGGTGCACCGAATGAATCATACATGTCTAGTCCAGTTGACTAGGTTTTGGGAATTAAGTAAGAAAACGAATGAAATTCATTAAGGATATATTAATATGCCACTATTTAGAGACTACCCAGTTGGAATATGTTCAAATTTCAGAGAACGACTAAATAGAGCTGGCGAGTTTGGCTATAAAACATTTGAAAGCATTGCAGTCTGGAGGTGCACAAGAATTCAAAGGTTCACAATTTTGTCATTGGGGATAAGGTATTGCTGTTACTTCCAGTAATAGGTGCACCTACAAAAGCAAGATATGGTAGACCTTATGAAACTTAGAGAAAATTGAGTGAGGGAACGACTTGACAGGGACTCCAGACAGGAGGACATCTCACTGACCTTGTCATGTGAATACGCTCGAAAGGTATTTTGCCAGAAAAGGAAAGCAAGGTGTTAATGATTATCACGTGGAAGGAAGAGCCCCGTTCAGTCGAATCTGAATTGGACGTTCCTCAAATGAAATTGTTCAATGAAGAAGTTGTCCAAAGTTGGAAAAAATTACTGAGTTACCTCCTATAAGAAAACCAAAATGCCTTCTAAGAATTATTGCTATCACATGGGGTGGTATGCGGAATTAAACTGCGAAGTACTAACCTAATTGTGCATGATGCGACTCTGATTAAGTAAAATCCCTACAGGTATAACCTTCCAAAGTTGGCACAGATCAGAAAGAGATAGCGCGAATTTTCTAAAATGACGCAATCGAAGTGAATTTGCCAAAGTTCAAGTGACAGTTTGGGGCATGTCATTGGACACTGACAAATGGCCCCACGGAATGTGAAAACGAATATAATTGAGGAATTTTCCAACATTGTCGACCGAAAGATCATTGCTACGGTTCGTGGGAGTGAATGGATTTAACCCAATGTTTGTGCCGAATTTTAGCAGAGTTGCTGCTGTACTCACTGACTTATTAAAAAAAAGTCAAGAAGTTTCAGTGGACAGAAGACTGCTAAAAGGCTTTTGACAGCCTAAACAACTGTGTTAGACACTGCCGTCGTATTAGCTACGCCTGATTATATGAAGCTTTTCTCAAGTTGCTATCGTTGCCAGCGATGTGGGTGTAGGTGCGGTGCTCCTGAAGGAGGAGAACGAGGGATAAAAAGACCCATCAGGTCTTTTTCCAGAACGTTAAATGTTAATCAACAGAAATATTTGACAGTCGAAAAAGAAACTTTGAGCTTGGTGATGGCGTTACAAATTTTAGCGGTTATTTTACCAGCAACGCATCTGAGACGATCCGAAATGCCGATCATAACCCACTGACATTTGTGGAGAAACTTAAGGACAAAAACCCCAGACTGTTTAGATGGAGCTTGTTGCAGTCACTCAATTTCGCAATTATGCTTGTTGCAGATCACGAAAACGTGATAGCAATGCGTTGTCAAGAATCCACTGGAATATGAAGGTGCTGGTGGCGGTTGTGCCACGGCCTGAAATTGAAAGTCGTTGGGAGTATTTGCATGCTTATAGACAATGTAATGTATATGCATGTTTTAGAGTACTGACCATTTTGAAGGTGTTTAAATATGAAGCTATCTTTGCATATGATGTTTCTTTTTTTTAAGGTCACGGTATCACAAATTGGTTCTCTTTTTTCTGAGAGCTGTGCCTATTCTGTGTCTTCTATTTTTTTAAAGAGAGATCGAAAGCACTCTTGGCACCGAAACGACTCGTTTGATTCTAAGATGAAAGGGTATTGGGAGGTCTTTTTGTTCATACGTAAACCGATGAGACTTTAGGCCAAAGCTTATGCCTTAGACGTGGCTTTTACAATGAAAGATGAGCGGTCAGGTCATCAGTGGGCTGTGTGAAACCAGGTTGCTCGACTGTTTTCTGCCATTCTAACTAGCACTGGAAGACCCTGTTGCACTCTGTTTAAGGGCGTTCGTTAGTGGGAACTATTGTGCACATTCTTAACTGCTTACTGAAGTCTAGTTTGGGGTAGTCTGAGTTCTGTGAACATTTCATATTCTATTCTTTGTGTTTCATTTCGTAATGTTGTGAATACATTTTCGTCTGTCAAAAAACCTGGTAGTCAACCCAGCTAACCTGCTCCGGGTAATTTTCACTGTTCTCTCACTGAAGAAAATTGCAACGCTATGGTTCAGCTTTAGAATGTTTTGATTGGTCTGGCCCAGTCCATAACACACATCTGAGGACCGGTCACACTGGTCTCTGCAGTCAATACTTGTCAACCTATAGATAACCAATTCACTTATACTGCAAATGCTCTTGATCGCTGTGATATTAAACTGCGAATTCAGGAAGGTTTGTTGACATAACTACCTCTTTATGTTTCTTAGTAGTCAATGGAAGCATTCAGAGAAAGAGAACTGAATCACAGTACTGACCAAGAAAAAACAACTGTAAGAATCATTTTAATAACAGAACTTAGAATAAAGAAGACTGAACTGTCTTTCAAGTTGTCCCACTTTACCAATACGTTGTCACTCCTTTTAGAATCTCTTTGGGTAATCGGTGCTGAATGGAGATTATGAAGGGGAGACGGCAGTGTTGGACAGGGATGTACAAAGTAAAAAATCACAAACACCAGTTTATAGTTCAGCAAGTCTATTCGAAATCTATTGACATTTCTTACTTTAATCTTTAAGCATTGACATGAAAAAATTCAACAGAAATTTCAACTTATTCTTTAACTCGGCTCTGAATTTATTCTGTGTTCCAACATAAATAAATGGGTTGATACATGAGCTCAATAACTGAAGCATAAACCCTGATTCTTGTAGAACAAATGTGACATTACTGAGATCGGAACCGTAAGAATCAGTAACTTTTGCAGTTCGAACATAAGTTGAAACTTTATTGCTGGAACAGCACAGCAGGTCAGGCAGCATCCAGGGAACAGGAGATTCGACGTTTCGGGCACAGGCCCTTCTTCAGGAACAGGGCCTGTGCCCGAAACGTCGAATCTCCTGTTCCCTGGATGCTGCCTGACCTGCTGTGCTGTTCCAGCAATAAAGTTTCAACTTTGATCTCCAGCATCTGCAGACCTCACTTTCTCCAGTTCGAACATAAGCAATTGTTGCAAAACGTAACAAATTTAACAGGATGAAACTGCCCGAAATGGTGAAGAGTAAAATAATAGCCTTTTTACGCTTGTCTATTTCTGGATCATTATGATATTCACCTTTTCCGTGTGTTTTGAGACTCCTGCGGACTTTACTGGCAATAAAACGTGTCTTACAGTCAGAGCATTAAGTACCAAAATCAAAATGAATGAGAGACAAGGAGAGAAAATAGATCGAATCCAATCGTAAATTATCCATACCTGTGAGGCATAAAACCTGTCTTTTATGCCACAGAACCAGGGTATTACGTTAATTGTTTTTCTGGGTTCATATATAAAATACATGAAGATATTCTTGATACAGATAAGCATGGAAACGATTCCTATAACCCAGGCTGCAGTCCAGTGAGTTCAATATTTTATATTCAGTTTCTCACAACAAATGTCAAAAAATCGATCAAAAGTGAAAGCAACTGTCAACCAGGCAGAACTGTCGAGCGCTGCATAACCCAAGGCATTATGAAAGTCGCAGATTGGTGTGACGGACAGGAAACTGACTTGGAAATACATTCCAGCAATACGGTTGAATAACACGATGGTGAACATAACGAAAACGTCTGCCACCGCCATGGACAGTAAATAATATATGACACATCTAGACAGACCGCATCGACTTCGGGCTAATATCACAACCACCCCTACGTTAGCTGCAATAGAAAGAGACACAATAGAAGAAGGTGCAAATTGTATGTGCGAGACAGAGCGAGGACACCAAAATAAATTATCCGTTGAAGAGTATTCCATGTTAAATGCACACTCTTAAATGAATGGTTATCCATTACTATGGGGTAACATTTCTAAAGTTTAAGATACTGATCTTTCAGATAAGGACCTCAGAAGGTTACGATCGCTAAATAACCTAATCTGAAATAATGAAGCTCTGGATGAAACCCAACCAATAGCGAAACTGAAAATACAGGAACAAAATTTATTCAGTTTGGGGTAACGGTCATTTTGGCATCATTCAATGTCCAAGTACTTCGACTTATAATAAGACTTGATGTTTTTTTGAAACACCGAATGAGGGACAAGACACTGTCATATTCAGCGCAACTCACTCTCAATGTGTTACTTCCTCTCGAATTAAATGTCCCTTCAGAATCAATACTTACTGATTTATGCAACTGAATGTCAGGCAAAAACAATGTGAATCAGATGAGAGAGACAGGCAAAATTCGGGAAGATTTACTAAATAAGAAGAGAGTCATGAATGGAGGAAGTTTATTGAACATTTCAGGTAGACCAGCAATAGAATTAAACACCATATTTTACAATTATCATTCCATAAGCAGCAGTACTGAACATGAAGGTGGAGTGCCATACGGATTGTTGCCTATTAATAGCACCGTACTCTGGGAGCAGTGGCAATTGCTAATCCATTAAAGGAACAATTTTACTTTGGTGCTAAACTGAAAACATTTAGGCGTTTTAGCCAATATCTTCAATAAATGTTTAATAAGTTACTTCAGGAATCACTCGATGAATCATTTGTGGCAGTTATGTTGACTCTGTCAAGTCAAAAGTACAACGGACATGCATTCCGAACTTTCTTAAATGGTGTTGATTAAACCAGCGACTCAGCAGTTTAAAACACACACACACACACACACACACACACACACACACACACACACATACACACACACACACACACACACACACACACACACACACACACACACGATATTATTCACATTATGAAAACTGAGAATTTACTGACAGGGTACATTGTTCTGCACTAACAAAACTACGTTGGCATCACAATAGTTGTTAGTTAATTAACTGACACATTTCTATCAGTCCATCATGTTTGCATTGACTGATTTTCGCAGTACAAAGACATAGCATGCAATCCAACTAATCAAATAGTACCAGACACAGGAAACTAGCATGGGTACGTTAAGGTGAGACACTTTAGACGTAATGTGAAAAGCTGAATTTTTGAAACGACGAAGTAAATACAGTATGATCCAAATTTGTGGGATATCTTGCATTATGCCACAATAAATTGTCTGCTCATTGAAGAGATCATGTTGAAATTAATGCCATCAATACAAAAAAGTCAAGAAAGAGAAATTTTGCACATAAAGTTGTTAAATTCCTGATGCGAATTAACAGAGCAAGCACTTACAAAGGAACTACAATACCTGGCAGCCCGATAGCTGCAAGAATGAGATAATAAATGGCGAAAACCAGACCTGTTAGCAATGCATGCATTTCTCCCCGGAAGCCTGAATGAGCCAATCACAGAAAGATGATGAAATCTATTGCAGATATTGGACTCCGGGGGGAGAGGTTTTTTTTTGTTCAATCGACCTTTGTTGGAACAAACGAATTGATGCAGCTTCAGTTCACCGTTTATATTTTGATGGAATGAATGAAACCAGTTTGAAAATTAAACACTGAATGACTACAGGATAATTGGAGTAAATGTTGCTTATACTTAAATAATATCTACTTGAATTCTCGCCAAATGAGTGTCCTTTACTGGCCGCTATTAGAATTTTTTTTTCAAAAAGAAAATTGCCAAGCTTTCATTCCTGAGTGTGAGTCAGGACCAACACAGAGTGTACAATCTCTTTCATTCATTGCATAATCGATGCTCTGTTATTTCTAACACAGTTACTGGAGGCAAAACAAAATTATTCTGAAGTCAACATCTGGCCTTTACCTACGCATGAAATCGACAAAGGAAAGTATTGATGTGAGACGTATTAGGTTCTCTTTTGTAAACGACTGGAAGCTCCTCAATCAAGAGGGTGCCCTGCTTTTAGGATAAATGGTAAAGCAGTTAAATTGTTCACAATAATCAGTCAAAAGGGCCAAGTGGATGGTCTATTGTGGTCTCCTGTCGTAATTTTCAACAGATGTCAATCCTGAGCCAGTTTGTTTCAATCCAAGTGAAATCACGAAAACTTTGTGGACAATGAATACTGTGAAGACTGTACATCCTGACATTTCAGCAACAATCCTGATAATGTATGCACCAGAAACTACCGCATCCTTTGACAAGTTGTTCCAGTTCAGCTTCAACACTTGCATTTATTCGAAAATGTGTAAAAGGAGCACAAATTTGTCTATTGCACAAGAACCAGAACAAATCCAACACGGCGAATACATTTTAAAAAATAGTCTGCACTTGAACATCTGTGTTGTGATAGAATGTGAAAATACAGCGCTATGACCGATCACTACTTCGATGAAAACCTGTTTACTCACACCAATTCTAGGCTCCACCAGGACCACTCAGCTGCAGAATAGATTACAACATTGGTTCAAGCATTTTAGGAAGAACGGAATTTCAGAAATGACATCGAAGCTGCAATTGACAGATTGTGACCTCACGCATACCCGGCAAAACTGGAGTCAAAGTAAATCTAGTGGAAAACTCTCTGGTTGTTGTAATCCTAACCACCAGATAAAAACGTCGCTGTGGTTGCTCGTGTTCAGTCACGCACCATACCAAATACTCTTCAGCTACTTCATTAATAAACTTCCATTCGTCATATGGTCAAAAGTGTGATATTCGCTTACTATTGCACAATGCTCTTTAGCATTGGCCGAACACCTCAGAGAACAAAATGTTCCTTGTCCAAGTCCTACAAGACCTAGGTAATACCTAGGCTTCGAAGAAAACGTCGAAAATCACATTCGTGGAAAACAAATACTAAACGGTGAAGATATCCAACAACAGGCACCCCACCACTGCCCCTTGAATGAAAATGGCATAACGTATATATGGAACATAGACAGCAGTGAATTACAGAACATCATATAATCTTAGCGATTGGGTGATTTACATTCAGAAATAAGATACCCAGCAGTGCAACACAATGCTAATTGAAGCGGTCAGAACTGTTAGTGCAGAGTCACATATACGTGGAGTGAGTCCATCTGATAATCCAATAGCAGGAATTGGAGTCGGTTTTAAATTATCAAATATACTGGAGGTAATTCGAGGCTAGTATCTTATGGAAGGGTTCAGGGGGTGTCACAAACTGGGGCCAAATTTGAGACACAAAAAATGAGATAGCATGCAACAGAGAAGTGGCGGAACAAAACATGATCTGGATGTAAATGGGAAACGGGCAAAATATTTGTCAGGGATAATCTACGGGCAGGTTGACAAAATAGCTGAGGCACGAATGCCAACTCGGAGGTGGGAAGCAACTTTTCAGGAGGTGCGAACTTTGGGCCATGAAAATAAGGAAAACTTAATTATTTTCCAATGTTTGTAGCGGGGTGGATTCAAATTACGGGGTCGAAATTTGACGTTTGCTGAAAAATTGGCGAACATACTAAAGGGGAGAGGTGCATAAATTGGGATGGCAAGTAATTAGGGTGAGGGTGTTCTGGAACGACTGAAAAAATAAGTAAATGAGCTGATCTTGGGGGCGTGCAATATAGTGGTTGTCAATATTTGGGGGTCAATAAAGGAATTATAATAAAATTGGAGCAGCTGAAGACATTGTGAGGGAATGAGGAAATGCATATTTTGGGTAGCAGGCAAAATAGTGTTGTTGGCAAGAGAGAATAATATTGGAAATGTAGAATTGCAAGGGTGAGCACATGATTTCTGACATAAAACTGGAGGTAAAATTGTTTGCGGAACAAATCAGATTTTGTGCACAAAATGTGGTTGATCAAAAAGTCTGAGCGAGGCAGAATAATGTAATTGGAAACATTGGGGTGCATATCAATTTCTGAGTGTCAATATTTGGTTGGACTTACAATCTTGTGGTTAAAAGGTGCTGTGGCCATTATTGGTTGGAATGCATAATATGGAGCTCTGAAAATTGGAGGGAACAACACAAACTGTGGTGGGTCGGGTGACAAATTAATGTAAGGGGACGTGCAAAACATTGCTAGTGAGAAAAGTTATGAGAGGATACCATATTATGTGGACTACAAACTTGATGTTAGACAGAATTGTACTGGAAGTGTATCGTTTGTGGAGGAGCTGTAAACATTTATGAACGGCATGTGGTGAGCAGGGCTACTCAAAAAATAAATAAAGGGAAGGTCAGAGCGGATGTAAAGGCAAAAGGAGCCGATCAGACTCAGCATTACAAAAGTGAGGAAAAAAAAACAAGGACAGGCAGAATTGGAGCGAAATGGTGGAGAAGAGATTGAAACCAAGACAGACAGAATGACGCAAACAGAGACCAGAAAAGAGAGAGTGAAGGAAGAAAGGGAAAAATGTCAGGAAGAGACGAACTGGAGTTAAGTGAAATCATGAAGCGATTGAGGAGGAAATTCTCACCATTCCATCGGATCCCAGGTATTTTGAAGGTTTCTGTCGCTTTCCCTCTGCCATGAGGGACAGACCCTGTTCCTGGAGTTTGTTCCAGGCTGGCTGGTTCAGCCAAGGTGTGTGGGTGAGGTTCGATGATCAAAACAACCATTGAGGTTCCAACATTACCCACACTCATTATCACAAGCGAGACAGTCAGAAAGACTAGAATTCTCATCTCTTGCGCCCTCAAAGTGGCAAAGAGACTTTGACCGTCAGGTCTGATATACGATGCCCCCTCTCCATCTAAATCGCAACTCAAGAATTGAGTCTCCGGCTGTCTCTATAGGAGCGCACTTTCCCCAAGTATGTGGCACTCCAAGAGGCATCCTCTAGAGCTGGGTTGGCAGTGGGAAGGGGTATGGAGGAGGTGACAGAGAAAGCAACAGTTCATTAGGAGAATCTTCCTTCAGATTTTGGAATCTGAACTGACACGAACAGACGCTCGAGATCACAATGGTTCAGGCAGCATCCATGGAAAGCAAGCATACATTCATTCGTGTGCAGGTGCTTCTGATGAAGAGTAATCTGGACTCAAAACATTACTTTTCCTCTCTCGCTGTGGATTCTGCCTGACCCATTGCGATCTCCAGCATTTGTTCTTTCCCTTTCAATAGTTTATTTCAGGCTGCAACTGTCACTTCCCCTCCTGAGTCACCCCGTCTCATCTCTCAGACTTTGGCCACAGATGAAAATCCAAACAGCGACAAAGCTTCAGTTTCAAACCGGCAGAACCCTCACGAAAGATTCATTTTGACAATGTCTTCTGCAGACAATAGAAACAAATGCATTCCACAAGGCAACACAGGTCACATGCCTTAGGATTCTCCTTGAACATGTTCCAGAGGCAATGGCTGAACAAACTACTCGACATTAAGCCAAACACAGTTTGTTTTTTTTATTTTTAACTTGAAAACAAACAACAGAAAGAAGAAATTCTAGCAACTTAATTACACTGGAAAATCGAACTGAATAAAAGACACAACAACTATTATTAATTAACTGACAAAATAAGAAACTGTCCATAAATACATACATTGCAAAAATACAAACTCAGACATACATTCTCACATGCATTTCTCCCGTTCAGGAGAAAAAAAAAACAAAAGAAATTTCAAAGAGTAGCACTTGTTGAAGCTTTCGACTCTGTTCAGAACCCAACAGCTTCTGATACTACTGAAAAACCAAAACCAAAACAACCTTTTCATGAGAGCCGACGACATATATTCATGCTGCATCCATTGTTCCATATAAAAAAGAAACCCGAACGTCTCATGTTGATGGGAATTTCTCTACCCAGACTTGGGAGAGCAAATTGCCCTCAACTCCACCACGCCGAGCCCCACATGCTGTTCTGATTTTGCAGTGCCTATCCTGAATACCTATGTCCAATGATGTGTGAAGAATTTGGAAGAGCCTGTATCATTATCTATGTTTGTGGAAAATGGGGAACATATATCTGAAACCGGTGTGTTTCACGTACTGACACATTCATTGAAACCACTGGGATTAGCCATCTGTCATCGACGACCAACAGGACGGATCCATGGGAGTCTGTGTGGTGGTGGATGGAGCTATTAAAACCTTGGAGAGTAAAGATGGGCTCTTTGGGCACTCAATGTGAATATAGCTGAAAGCAATGGGTAGAACGCACTAACATAGTCTTTCGAGCCAATTGACTCATTACCAATGGACTTGCGGTGGGTCATATAGTCGTAGAGCCATAGAGTCCTACATGCAGAGCAGGCCCGTTCACTCAAACTAATCCATTCTGACCAAACGATCCATTAGCTCGAACTCGATTTGCCAGGACTTGACCCCTATCCTTCTAATCGTTTCGTATCCATGTTTTTTGTCCAAACAGCATTTAAATTTTGTTAACTTCCACACCTCAACCACTTCTGCTGGCAGCTCACAACATGTGCATATCACCCTCTGTGTTGAAATGTTGCCTATCAGTTTCCATTTTATTATTTCCCCTCTTATCTTCAACTGATGGCGCCTCACCCTAGAACCCCCACCCCTTGGAAAGAAGACTGGGTGCATTCACCCTATTTATACCTCTCATGGTATTATGCATTTCACAGAGGTCCCCACCATTTCAGTCTCTTACACGCTACACTAACGTGTCCTAGCTTGTCCATTCTCCCCGTTTCAATCAGACCATTGTGTCCAAGCAACATCCTTGTCGTTTCTTCTCCTCTCTTTCTATTTTAGTCACATCGTTCATGTAGCAAGGTGACGAAAATTGAGCACAATACTTCAAGTGTAAACTCGACAACAACCTGCGTAACTGCAACTTAACTTCCCAATTTCTATGCTTAATGCCAAGAGTGATGAGGGCCAATGTGCTGAAAGCCAACTTCAGTGCCTGTCCACCTATGGCTCCACTATCAGAGAACTTAACACAGTTAGTCAGTTCGCATGTGTTCTGCTCCACATCGGGAACGGGAAACTGAAGACATTCACCTGTAAATACAAATAATATCGGTCGAACTGTCTGCGATATTGTTCTGAAATAGTCCTTCCATCTTGCAGCAGAGCATGACACAAGGACTGTGAGAGGTCATTTCAGTTCATTCAAACATTTTGGACAGTTTGTGGCCGACGTGCTGCTCTTTGCAGGAACTGAACAGTAGGACATGTCCTTTCGCAAGGACAGATCTACAAGGAGTTGTTCCAAGAGATGCAAATGTTGATCCTAACCCTCGAACAGTAGGTGTAGGACGCTTGCATTCCCCGGTTCCTTGAACAAAATAAACTTCATTAAAGAGGCCTTAATGTCACAGAGTAATAGAGATGTACAGCACGGAAGGGGATGTCACTCCTCTTTTACTCACCTGGGTGGCCAAGGAAAGCTCAGTCAACAGAAGACATTTTTCTGAATGAATCAGATTTCACGCTGAACAGCCTATCTATATATTCTTGTCGTCTTGAACTATTTTGAGACACGTCTATTAAGGAAAATCTAGAAGTGGAAAACGCTACACATTAATAAATATACCGAAGACAATTACCTGTTTTCATGAAGGAAACGTGTTTTTTCTGCAAGTGGGAACAGCATTTGTTTCATAAATTGAAGGGATCTGTGGCAACTATAACTATAACGAATGTACAAATTACATCAGCTCCATTCAGGGTACTTGGATTGGAGGCTGAAGTGAAAAAATGGTGACACATCAAGGAGGTTCAAAGACACCAGGAAGTTTTGTTAAAGATGGAAGTAATATATATCACAGGATCGGGAAATCCAACACCACGTCTAGAAAGGAGCAGGAAGGTATAACCATGAGGGTAACAATGAGGGTGGCAGGTAATGCTTTGGGGAAGACTTTGGGGCAGGGAAAACCCTCACTATTCTCAACTCCAGTGAGGGGAAGACCAGATTTTCCGATAATTGCTCATTGCACAACTCACGAATTCCCGTGATGAATTGTATACAACTCCTCTGAATCACCTCAAATCCATTTATATTCTTTCTTAAAAACGGATAACATAAGTGCAAACAGTGTTTGAGATATTGTTCAACGAACATTCCAGGAAGAACCAAAATATCATAGCGTCAATTTAGTGTTTCACAGTTCAGTCAGTTTCCACTGTAATATTTCAGAACACTTAAATTCTTTCTGTTAAAGTGAACAACTTCTCATGTTTTCAAATTACACATCTTCTGTCTGTTTTCTGTTTCTTCGGTGAATCTAAATTTACTGGTCTGCCCCCTATCATGTTATCTTCACAGCAAACTTTTCCTCCCATCTGTGAGTTTGACCTTTGAGCGCCCAGTACTGAGCCCTTTTGGATACACCCGGCACATGCAGACAATCTGAAAGAGATTTTCTTTTGGATAATTTATCTTCTGCTGGCCCACAAGTCTTCTGAGGGAGAATTCAGACAGGGAACACTGTTCGAACAGCTCAACTATTGCCTCAGAATGTGGTGGCAGAAGTGGCATTAAATAATTGAAATGTGTGGGTAGCAGACTGTTGTTTCATAAAAAAAAAGTTTAAGAGTTATGCAAGATTGATGAAATATGGAATTGAGATCAAGCTTGTCCTATTGAATAAGGGCGAAGTCTTGAAGCATTTAATGAAATAATTCAGCTTTAATTTGTAAGTTTAAACCAACTGCATGTCTACTTCTTCGCGACCACTCAAAAACATCGTAAGAAAAATTCTTCAAGTCTTCACTCTTCCTCCTGCCTATTTTGATCGTGACAACTCAGTGTTGCTGGGAAACTTGAGAAACTGAATTATTCAATTACTTATTCATTCTCGTCGAAGCATCACTTCATCTCTTGAAATTACACTCAACACCAACCCATTGGTCAGGACAAAGGCTCTCAGCTCAAAGATTTTTTTTCTTCAACACCAAAGTGGTGAGTGTCTGCTGGAGAACAATGTCTCATTGTTCATGCCCTCTTCAAGGTGTCCAGCGATTCTATGAATACACATTCATTCCTGAAGGAATCAGGCAGGGAGTAAGAGTCAGTGCAGCTATTGGGCAGCTTCCTGTGTCGAACTAACGTTTTCCAAGCCCATTCCAAGCTCATTGTCTACCAACGAAACGAAGAAGATGTTCCCATCACAAGAGGCTGCATGACTCTGAGGACTGCGCTAGCAAATACTGTCCATTCAGCTCAATGATCAAGCTTTCAACTTTCTGACGTGGCTGCAGCCAGGAGAACACTGCCGCCAGGAAATTCCACACAGACTCCTTCCCTCCAGGAAAAGATAATTTACATGTCACTGCCTTCTCTCAAAACTGATCCGACTTTGAGTTATGTCGAAAGTAAAGTAAATGTTGTCGCAGCTTTTTGTCTTACACGTCAGGACAAGTTGCAAGAAATTGCACAGATGTAACCAAACAACATTTCACAGTGAGACAGTCAGCATCCATGGAAGGAAAGAAATCTGACGTTTCGAGTTGAGGTAACTGTTCATCAGAGCTGTAATGAAGTTTGGAGGGAACAGCATTTATTGGAGCGCTGTTGGAGAAAGTATAATAATAGTTCAGATTTAGGGAATGATATGCAAAAATAAAACAAACAGTAATGGTATGTCTAACTACCAGACTCGAAAGGAATGACAGTACCATCGCACAGGGTCACCCGCTGTGTTATCTAGCAGTTGTAGCCTTCAGTACAGTTTACAGCATCTGTAATAATTTGTTAGACATAGATATTGCAATGTGCATTGCGGTAACACTTCTAGCAATCACATTTCGCTTCCCAAACAATCAGCACTTCTCTCTCATGAAATAAAGACAATTTCCCTTAAATTTCTGTACCCCCAAATTATCCTGATGATAAAAAACGAAAGACTACCACAAATGGGCTCTTTATCATTCAAGTTATATATTCTCAAATGACTATTTCCACTTTTGCTTCAGGCATATTTAAATGTCCTCTTTTTCTTGAGGCATGTTTCAATTCCAAGCAGTCGTCTTGCCCCTTTTTGAATGAAGGACTGAATTTACCATCAGTCACTGTTATAACTGCATTGAAATATTTTGTCTCCTGATCTCCTTTCTGCAGCTGCTGTATAACTGGAGAAATTGTCATGTTACCTTTCCATCTGTGTGCCTGCATGGTAAATCTACACTTACGGTATTTACTTCGTTAATAATTTTTTTTGAATATCAGAAAACCCTCTGTTCAGCCTTGAGCTTCGGTTCTGGATTTTCATAGAATCATAGAATTCCTACAGTGGGAAAATAGGCCTTTCACACCCGACAATTCACACCAACAATCGGAAGACCATCTCACCCATACCCACACTTCTCCTGCCCTATATGACGAAATTTTCCTTTGCTCATACACCGAACGTGCACATCGCTTCAAATAATGGTAATTCAAGTTAGCCACTCTGCACAATTTGCATATCTTCTCTCAGTTCTGCGCATGAAATATCAGTTTTGATGTTTATGCTTTGGCTAACAAATAATACAGTTGGAAACATGACCACCAGACACAGTTAATCATTCAAGTAACCCACTTCAATTCTCCCAATGATAGAAAACGTGCACCAAAGAATATGAACATATACGCATTGAACTGGAATTCTAAACCAAAATCAGATAATGTCCACTTGATTGAGGAGGCAACGAATGCCTAAATTCCTGACCCAGGGCTGAAATAGGCTTGGCCTTCCCACAATGTGTTCAATCAAGGAACACATTTTGAGATGATGTGCTCATGTGAAATTCCCACCTCTGCCATGACCCACACCATCTGTCAGTTGCATTCGTTCTGGGAATCCATCATTCTCCAAGGTTGCCATTGTGTTAACTACCTCCAACATCCATTACTCTGCCAGTTTCTGATTTGGGACCTCCCTAGGTACGGAAAAAGAAATCCCCAGCAGTTCTGTCAATGATGGGTATAATCTCTGTTGATGTAATTTGGAGTGGATATGAACCCCTAACTTTTGACAGCATGAAAAGAATTATACTAATATAGCCAAGTGTGAAACTCAAAAGAAGTCATAAAACATGTCGATAATTCGTATTGCCTTTAGGTTAAGGTCAGAACTATAAGATTTAAGCATATTATTTTCGTCGGCAATTACAATTTTCTTTGGATAAAGTTGCTGCAAACAGGAACATTCAACACTGCACAAAAAGTCAAACTAATAATGTATCCAACATCATGGGGTTGAGTATGTACTTGCATTATTGTCCCTTTATCGTTCCTCTATTTAGGTAAATTAAACTCTTGTAAAATAGTAGATTCATGGGAAAACAATCCCCAACAATGATTTCCCCCAAGTCATTCAACATGTTGACTGAGAAGTATGCCACTCTTCCTTCACTGCCATTTGGTCAAAATCCGGGAATTCTCTTCCGAATGGCATTGTGGTTCGAACTATGGAACATGACTACTGTGCTTTGAGAACAGCAGCTCGCCATCCCGGTCAAAGGAAATGAAGAACTGGCAATACATCTTGGCCAGCTAGAAATAGTCACGTTCTGCGACAGAACAAAACATTTAAAGATTTTGCCTTAACGGCATGTGGGAGAAAATTTCAAATTCTTTGCAGCTTCCATATAATGAAATCTACATTCCAAAATAAAACCATAGTGCCCCATCCCTGTAGCATTCTTCATTTTCCCTCAAAGAAGTCCGTAACAAAATATCATGTCATTGATATGAACTAACCATTCTTCAACAGCTGCTGTGATCAATCGCCACTCGATCAACTCAGTCTCAATATTAATCCCAAAATAACATTGACCTTTATTTTCTGAAATTACTCAAATTTTAAATATCTATGTCACTCGACTTCCTTTCTCACCCATTGTAGCAAATTGTCTACAATATCTGCTGTCTTTCATCCTTTATCGTTTTCAGAGTCATGAAAACCAGGAAGCTATTAACCAGTTCAGCGGACAGAAATTCTATATTTCTTAATTCCCTGCTCTATCAGGGTAGGTTTGTTTTATCTATTACTGTATATCTAGTGTATTCAATTACACCTGACACTGTCTGCCTAATGCTCTTGCACCTATTGATGTTTTTGTCACGCGTGTTGAGTGTTTTCAAAATTACTGTTTGTTGCCATGCATTTAAAGCCTTTTCTAATGTATTTGTGTGTGAAATTTATATTGTGACTGATCTCAGTGTGAAATTTAAGGGCACTCGATTTTGCAGTCTGAAAAAGTAAGTTTATCGATGTTATGGCTCTATTCCTGGCCTCGGCTCTACTCTTTCAGAGATGAACTCAAGCCTCATCAGTTTATAGCATTTAAGTTGAAAGTTATTTATTTTGATTTCTCCTGGAATGGGAAGGGTGTTCTTCTAACGCAGTTAACACAGGTTCTTCTCATTTTCTAACTGTTGCCCTTCACTAGCTTTCCAGCAGAGGACGGTGGTAAGACGTGAAATAGTCGGGGGGTGGGTGGGTGAGTGCGTTGCGATCTGTACAAAAATAACAAGCAAACTCAATGTCATGTTTATGAATGTTATTTCGGCGAGTGAAACCGGTCATCATGCGGTTTGTGACTCCAGTCCCAGAGTGACATTATGGGCCCATGATCAGGCTCAACAAATCCGCAATGCAAGAAGTTGGAGATAGGCAATAAACTTTAGCTTTGTCAATGGCATTCACGCCCAGAGAAGGAAAATTGCAGATCTTTGCTTTCTGACTCTTAGTCTCTGAGCCGCTACATTCTCACTGTTCTGGGACTCCAATCCACTGGTATTAATTTATGAAATAGCAGCAATATAGGATGATTTTTTTTGTTGATCTATCATGTCTTTCACACATTAGTTTCTTTTTTCAACTACCTCCCCTGCTATGAACAAGCCTTTTAACTAATGCTTCTCGTCTCAGCCTTGCTGTGGAGAATGAAATCTCTGTGTGTTCTCTGTCTTATGTCTGTTTCCACTCCAACGTAAGACAAAATATTTGATCCAAAAACACTTTTGAGACAAAAAGAGGGTGAAAAAAATAATGTAATGAGAACTGAGTTGGCCTTGTTAAATAAACCAAAGTTTAATTTGAAGTTTTATTCTTCTTATTAAGTGACAAATGAGCGATGGGGACATAGAATTTTCTACAGCCTCTGCCTGAACATAGGATCAAGTAGCAGGAGTCGATATTTTGTGACTTGGTCTGTCAATGAAGAAAATCATTGATCAAACTGTAGTCTAATATGCACTCCCTTCTTCTCCCCAATTCCCTATGTTCCTTAACTACCTTGTTCTTCAAAAATCTATTTATCACATTTGCCATGTCGAGATTTACACAGACTGTCATCCCTCACATAGAAAACCCCACATCAGTTTCAAAAGAAACTTATTATTTTCGACTGGCCCCCTTGTTCTCATCTGAACTATAACATGAGCTATCATCTCAGTATCCAAATGTCACATCACCTTAAGATGTGAGACTGTTAATGAAAGAATGCTATCAAGTCAGTGGTTCGATTTTCATTCTCCTAAAACAGTTAATGGTTACGGAACTAAGAGTGAACGTGTCCCAAGTCAGCCATGGCCTAACTGACTGACTGGTGCACCAGGTCAAATGAATATTAATATTATGGTTGTGTTAAACTGAGTGAATAAGACTAAATTTCAAAATTTGCTGAAGATATAAAAATTGGAAGTTTAATGTGCAATGACGAAAATAATGTGGAACTTTAAAACGGATGTAATCAGATGAGTGGAATGGGCATAAAATTGTGGTTAAAATTTAATTGAAAGAGACTTGGATTTTTCATTTCGGAAGAAATGCATGGAGACACAAAACAAACTAAAATGAACAATTCTGAAGTGAGTGGTACCTGAATACAAATATGCATTCATAATTGAAGGTGGCAGGATAGTTATCTGTGTACATGGCAGAACAGATAATTAAAATAGATGCCATATAAGAATAAGCACATTCTCAGTACTTCCCCATTTACCTCATTGGCCTTCAAACCTATCAATATTACTTATTGTGTCTGCCCCTGCCTAGCTGCGCCCCGCTCTTGTTTACTTCTCCCCCTACTTCAAGTTGGGCGACACTCACCCCTATCCTTAATTGTAAGTGACCTGGCTCAATTTAGCGCTCACATGAGTGAAACGTGCTGAGCTTGGCATATCTTGATGTTCTTTTCACCTGATCTGTCTATCTGTAACATCTTCCATTGTCTGCAGGCACAATTCATTCCTGTATGCACATTTTAGCCAATTTAACTATGTTTTCTTCCACATAGTTTTCATTACTGTGTTAGTTTATTTAATTTAATAAGCAATTCTTAATTTGGCTGAAACAATTATATACTGATGTTAATAAGCAATTATGGTTGCAGGACTAACACCGTTTTACCTCTATCCCACAATTTCCCCCTTTTTCTTCAATTATCCTTTGTTATCTTCTGCATTTTATTCTTATATGTCGCTTCCAAATTGACCAGCATCTTTTCCGAAATTTAATTTATTTTGGAAATCTGCCTGAGGTCACTTATTCCCTCGTTGTTTAACAGGTAGAGCCCTTCCCCCGATTGTTCTTTAGTGACATTTGTGTGACCAAAACTGATTCATTCAACCTTTGAATTAACCCCTGTGAGCAAGGTCTGATATAGCATCCTATTGCGATTAGCACTCCCACCGCTAGGACCAAGGAGGTAAGGACTGAAACCACCACACCCTTACACTTTACAAACCACAATTCTAGCCACCCGGTGAATGATGTGCTGACTCCTGAATTTTCAGCTAGTTCTTCAGCTAATGTTGTTAGACCTTGCAGGGCTCGAGTAATAGAACCATCTGAGGCTGTGTTATTTGGAATAAAGGTACAACAGCTCCCTCCTAAAATTACACACGCTCCCACGTTTTCTGCTAGAATCATACCTCGGGCCATTCTATTCTCTTATGCCATTCTACTGGTTGCATAAAGTTGTTCGGCTATACTTTTAATTGCGTCTCTAGTGAAATTGATGATCCTTTGATGATTATAGAAAATATAATTTATCCAATCCACATTTTTGTTGATTGGTTAAATTATTCAAAGCTTGCCGTGATCTGGTTACGAGCATTGAACTCGTCAGGTACCCCTCTTGGGACTCCTATAGAGTCTAGATATACCAGATCATCAAACGAAGTACCCAATAGTGGTCTCTTACTTCATCCCCCTTACATTACTATCTCTTTCTTTTCAAATGCCAGAGTGAACAGAAATGCCAATTGTACAATTGCACACGTGCCCCTCCAATCTGGAGATATGGTTGGTCTCAGTATTTTCCCTCTGCAGTAGCACCAGAGATCCGCTCAGGGAATCCTTAATGCTGAGTAGTTCCCTCCATTTACCATCACATACTCAATCTCAGTACATGATTTCAGCTCCCGAAAATATCTGGACGAATCTGCTCCTCGCCTGTTTACACACGATATGTGATTTTCGACCACGGCAGAAAACATGGGGGGCGTCTTTAAGCGTTCCTTATTTAAAGTTGGGAACTTTACTAGAAGGGGCATACAATCTTTATTACTCCATACTGTCTCATCCTGATACAGGGTTATCATATATGTCATGCCCCTCCAGGTTCGCTTACAACCGAGTGAAAAGGGACTATTTGGGCCATTGGTCTCCCAGAGGTTCATGCATAACAATGCTTTTATGCAAACTTTCCACAGTGTACTTTATTCATTCAACCCAGGCATTCGTATCCACATATCCTGTTTCTACTTCAATGGTCTACTTTAAGTCTTTTACCTCTACAATTTTTGTAACCTTAGGGACATAGTAAGGGACATTACTATTCCTTTCTCCTACCCGGGTTCTGTCTTTCACCTGTATTTTAAAACAACATCCCAAGAAATTCTTCCTGTCTGCTTTCGTCTCTATCTCAAACATTTTGGCTAATTGGACCTAATAGGCTTCTCCCCCCAAAACTGCTTCATACCATGAAGTTTTCTTTATTCTTAAATATATTGGGTTACACTTTTTATCGGGACAGACAAGAGCTGGCCAGAAGGGGCGTCGGTGTACTGTAATGAGTGGATTAATCAAGAGATCACCACTGATGTCTTCTTGCCTCCGCCATTCTTTACATCCTTTATTCCAAAGATATCCCTTTACACTTCTCACTCCGGGACATTTTCTTCCCGTTAGTCTTATTCCATGACCCCTTTTCGGGACCTTTTTCATAGAACCTAATATGTATCTCTGAGTTACTGTATTGCCTTTGATCTCTTCCATCTCCACAAAACACCAGGCTGCAAGCATCTGTTTCTATGACTTGTGGATTTGTACTTTCTGGAACCGTTATCAGTAAGTAAGACGACCACATCATAACCGGACAGAATCCTAAGTCTAAAAAAGCTAATATTGTTTACCTAATAATTCTTTCCAATCTACAATGGTATTGAAGCACCGAGAGACTTAGCATACAATACTACAGAAACTATCCCACGCTCGCGCCGCTACTGTAAATTCAGTTATTTAAAGTCTTTTCAGCTTAGGTTTAAGCGGGTCTTTTGTCGATTCCATTGTCCAGACTTCTCTCTCAACTGGAGATTCCACTGGCCCTTTGATCCAACTGTATTGAGTCCAGCCTTTCTCTGCCATTCCAATCGCTGTTTCAGTGGTTAAGAGTACTTGGTACGGCCCCGCTCAGTCTGGTTGCAATTTTGTCTCAGTCCATGATTTGTCTAGGATCCAATCCTCCGATTGGATAGGATAAACAGTGAATTCAAGGGGTGGAGTCTGTGCCAACAAACTCTGTTTCCTGAGGAAAGACAAAGAGGAGGACAAGCCGAGTGTATATTTCTTTAAGAAGATATCTTTAGTCTCCAGGGTTGGCAGTTCCCCTTTCGTTCCCAGATAGGGCAGACCAAACAATATCTTATATGGGCACAGCCCCATATCTTTCCTTGGGGCCATCGCACTCGCAAAAGGGCTATATGTAAACACTTAGTCCAAGCGAGTCTGGTTTCTACACCAAAATTAGATAATTGCTTCTTGAGTGTCTGTTTCATTTTCTGAACCATTTCTGATTAAAGTGGGTGCCAAGGGGTGTAGAACTCCCAGGATTCCTAACCCCATCATTACTCCCTGGAGTACCCTGAAAGTAAAATGAGTTCCCTGATTTGTATCCATGCATTCCTCTATCCCATACCTGGGGATTATCTGTTCGAGTATTATCTTGGACACCCCACTTGCAGTGGCAGTGGCTGAAGGGTACGCCTTCACCCATCCTGATCGGGGATCAACCAATACCAGCACATACCTCAGTCTCCCCCCCACCCCCGGGTAATTCGGTATAACCTAACTGAAGGCTCTGAAAATGTCGTAGCCCTTGTTCTCTCCCTCGTGGGACTTGTTTCCTTCACACCTTCTTGCTTTTTTTACATGTTATGCATCCCTCACATATCTGTTTGTCTATCGTATGTATCAATTTGCATCCATATTTCCTGAAGACTAAATCACACATTCCCTGTGACTCCCCTGATTTAAGACAGCTATAACCTCTCGCATCATAATTTTATTCAACATTTCCCTCCCATCGGTTAACATCCAGCGCCTATCCGCTGTCTTTGCAGCTCCTAAACATTTTAGCCCATTTTCTTCCATTGCAGTAAACCACGGGGCACCCTGAAGATCTGGAATTGCAGGTATTAGGAAGTATATCACTGCTCCCTATGGATTCAGGGCTGCTTGTTCAGCTACCTCATTGGCCAGTTTAATTCCCCTTAGTTCCGGCTCATTTCCCTGCTGATGTCTGTTTATATGAACTACCGCTATTTCTCTCGAGACTAACAGAGATTCCAGCACTTATTTTATCAATTCCTCATATTCTAGTTCTTTTCCTCTGTTATTTATTAGTTACCTTTCTTGCCAAACTGTTCCGAAGGTATATACCACTCCAAATGCACATCTGGAGTCTGTATATCCCGAGCTGAAAATGTGTTGCTGGAAAAGCGCAGCAGGTTAGGCAGCATCCAAGGAACAGGAGAATCGACGTTTCGGGCATATCCCGAGCCTTCTTTGTCTTCTAAGGTTCGGAAAGCGCTTTCTAGGGCATAGAGTTCTCAAGTTTGGGCTGACCAGCCGTTAGGCAGTTTTTCAGCCTCGAAAACGCTTCCCTCTATCCCATCTACTACCGCATATCCATTGTACCTTTTACCCTCAATCACCCAGGAGGACCTGTCGATAAACAACCGAGCTCCCACATACGTCCCTTAAGTCCCTCTTTAGTCTGATATTCAATAACATCACGGCAGTCGTGTTCTGGATTGTGAAGGGCCACCCCCTCTCCCCACCACAGAAATGCAGCTGGATTCAAGCAACTCTCTGTGACTAACGCAAGGTTATCCTGCTCTATTAAGATTGCCACATATTTCAATATCCTAGATTCTGTGAGCCATCGTCCTTCTTTCTGATTTAATATAGTTAGTACCTGGTGTGGTGTGCTAACTATTAAGGCTCCCCCAAAAGTAAGTTTCCGACTCTCTTCTACAAATAAGACTGTTGCTGCCATTGCCGGCACACACTCCGGCCAGTAATGTAGCTCTCCATTCTTTAATTAACAATGCATTAATGCAATCATGTTTTAAATTAACCATTAATCAATATGACAGGTCACTGAGAATGTGTGAAAGAATCCTGCCAATTAATTTTGATTCAGGCAAACGCAATTGATTTATTAGAAACATGAAGTATTAATTATATAATATATAATTCATGGTGAAAACACAAAAGTGACTAAAACATTTTAAAAACTGTAATTGCGCAGTTCTCTTCTCAGTTTCTGTTCAGGACTCACAATATAATAAACTTCAGTCCGATTACATTTATGAAGCAGCGAATTTTATTGAAACGTTCTTGCAACTGTCTGGAAAGTAGGCACCCCAATAAAGAAATTACGCCAAAATTTATACAGTTTAATTTTCGGTACTTCCCTGTTTACCTTATTGGCCTTCAAACCTATCAATATTCCTTATTGTATTCTGCTCCTGCCTATCTGCGCTCCGCCCTTGTTTACTTCTCCCCCTACTCCAAGTTGGGCGACACTAACCCCTATTCCTTATTTGTAAGTGACTTAGCTCTCTTCAGTGCTGACATAAAGGAAACGTGCTAAGCTTGGCATATCTTGATGTTCTTTTCACCTGATCTGTCTGTCTGTAACATCTTCCATTGTTTGCAGGCACATTTCATTCCTGTGTGCACATTTCAGCGAATGAAAAGAAATTATGTTTTTCTTCTGCATAGTTTTCATTCCTGTGTTAGTTTATTCTATTTAATAAGCATTTCTTAATTTGGCTAAAACAGTTATATACTGATGTTAATAAGCAATTGTGGTTGCAGGATTAACACTGCTTTACTTATATCCCATAACTTCATCCTCTCTTGTTTTGGATTCCTTGATAATCTCTGTCAAATCCGACAGCCACGATTTATTTTCCATGAAGCCAAGCTGAATTTGCTCAATTAGATTATGATTTTCCAAACGTTCTGCGACCACTTCCGAAATTGTTTTATTCCAACGTTTTAGAAAAAAACATATCTTTCTGTAATCCGTCGATAATTATTCACATTTTAGCCAAATAATGAAAAGGCTCCTTTTTGGCCAATCGTATCTCTTTCCCTCAAAAATGCATATCCCTCTATCAGGTTCCATCTCAACATTTCCTGCTCCAAAGAAAACGACTCCAGCCCTCCTAATCTGTTCTGATAGTTCACGCGCGCAAGGTCAAGCAGCATGCTGGTAATTCTCATTTGTATCCTGTCGAACACTATCACATTGTTCCTGGAATATGGTGACATATAAATGCACACATTACTCAGCTGTGGCCTAACCAGTGTTTGTTTTAAAAACCGAGCATAATCCTCGTTTCCTGCATTCAAGCAAACATCCATGTGTTTCCTGAGCTACCTTATTTCCCTATCTTTCCACCTTCAGTGATCTGTGGATGTACACATCGAGCCGCCTCTGAACTTTGGTTAACCTTTGAGCCCTCACTATCGGTCGTGAATCTCCAATTTTTCCCTCGTCCAATTCTGTGTAACGCTTAAAATCCAAGATCTCTAGACATGTTGATCCCATCTAGACATTTAACAGACCATGTTAACGCTTAGATTCACTTCGTTTTTGAAAAACTCCCACTGCTCTTAATGTCTAGTAACTCCTGCCTCCGTTGTTTATAAATTACAGTCAAAGTTAGCCAGGAAGATAATCAACTGGCAGCCGATCTAAGCAAAGAATTTCCACAGATTAACGGTTTTTTTTCCCAGCTTCAATGGGACGCCTCTCATTTTTGATCGGTGTCACTAAGTTACAGGCGGCCTACAAGAAGAAATAATCTCCCGGATCACCAGATCCCGGCCCCTCCGGATCTGACAGGATCCACAATGATCACCTCCCCAGCTTTGAAAATGCAATGGTAAACGTGCAGATTGATCAAACTTTCCACCCTCCCTCATCCCAGTTGTCAGTTTGGTGAGACGTCCCTGAACCGCCTCCAAAGAAGCTTGTGTGTTTTCTTCACTAATAAAGCGGGACTGGACACCGTATTCCAGATGTGCTCTGACCAAGCTCCTAACTCTAATTCCTGCACAGCTGTTATAAAAAGTATCACTTTTATACAGGACTCCTTTAACAATGAGAACCAACATTCCATCTGCCTTCATATTCACTTGCTGTAGCTATCTACTAACGTTGCAATTCAGGTCCCAGGATACCCGGATCTCCCGTCCCTCAGAGAGTTGCAAGCTCTTTCCATTTCAACAGGTTCCTGCTTTCGTCTCTTCCTCGCAAAGTAAACAAGACCACTTCACCCACATGAGGCTGTGCTGTCTGCACAAACCATCTGCAATGTATTTGCTGCATTGGTTCACATTTGCATCATCAAAACTATACTCCAATTATCCTGTCATTGTTCTTCATAGCGTTCAATAAAATTGGCTCAGATTGGATTCCCAGCAGCTCAAATGGAGGGAGGTATGTAGCGTATGGAGCTGAGAGAGAGAGCGAGAGAGCGCGACAGCGAGAGGGAGAGAAAGAGAGAGAGAAAACGAAAAACAGATTCTGTGGCCCCAAACCCACATGGTCCATGAGTGCAGCATGAAATGTAAACACTGGGCCCTGGCTGGCATTTTCCCTGCTGCAAGGGATTGTACAGGAACCGGTTCACTCTGGATCATAGGGGATCTCAGGTATTATTCAGGGAGTGAGCTTGAATGGTGGAATGTAAGATGAGTCATCGCCATAACTGGGAAAGTGAAGCACTGAGAATTCAATCAGTCAGAGACAAGTGAGGGAGTGGGGAAAGGGGGAGAAACCTCATTTTTCACCAGTAAGACAAACCTCCACCATCAGATCAGCATAAATAAGGAAAACAGAAGACTATTCAATCCCTTCTGCCGCTCTCCCTTGATCTCTTTCCCTCTTTTCCTCTCACTCTGCATTTCTCTCTATCTTTCTCTCTCTCTTCTGTCTTCGCCACACTCCCCCCCACTTCAAAGCGATTAATAATTTATATCTCAGAATATTCAAGAATGATATGCTTTACATTTTGAAATATTGGTGTTCATCTACCATGGGTCTCCGTTTTTTAAGCAAGTGTTCCTACCATGTAAAGAGTTACACTTATGATCGCATAATTTAACAAAGGGCATGGCAGAGAAGGCAGAGAATTTTACACTCGTCAGTCTGACTGTGTTATTGGGAAAATATTCCAGTTCATTATAAAAGGTTTAATAGATGATTACATGGAAAACAGGAACAGGATTGGACAGACTCAACAAGCATCGTCAAAAGGGAAATGACAGGTAACAAATCAACTGAAATTGTTTGAGGATGAAACGAGTGGATTTGGTAAGAGGGAGTCAGGTGATGTGGTTTATTTGAAGTTTCAGAAGGCTTTTGATAAACCAACATAAGATGTTATGCTGTAAACGTAAGACCCATGGGACAACATGACGTTTACCGACGTGGAAAGAGAACTGGTTGGCAGACTGGAAACTAACTGAAGAAATAAACAGTCTTTTTTTCCCCTAAAAGAGTACTACTGGCACTGAGCTCAGCTATTAGCATATATATATTTTTTTATATATATACTTGCAGATTATGGATAAATTGGTTTGGAGGGAGAAGCTGTGAGGAGGATACACAGATGAGTCGTTGTGATGTGAACAAGATAAATCCGTGGCAAAATCCATGTCAGATGAAGTACAAAGTTAATAAGTATGAGGTTCCCACTTTCGTATCCAAAGCAGGAAGACCTTTTTTTTTAATGAAATGGCGAGAGATTGGGAATTCGGAGGTGCAATAAGAACTGGCTCTCTTTACACATCAGTCGCTGAAAATAAGTATGTGGAAGCAGCAGGAGTTGAAGAAGGTAAATTGTATGTGGACCGTTACAGTGACAGGATTTGAGTACAGAAGCAGGGATGGCTTGCTGCAATTGTACCGGGCTTTCGTGTGAGCATGCATGGCGCTTTCACTCCAAAATTGGCTCTTGACTGGGGAGAGGAGTAGATACAGAACTTTGGTTGTGTGACTGTGTCCAGTGTACAATGGAAGACCACACAAAGCAAGGCTGGTTCCGTTATTGTTTGAGATTTATGGAAACATTGTCAATGAAAATGTGAGGAGTGGTTGATAGTTAAGTATTCCGATGACACAGTGATCGGCAGGAAAAAATAAAGGAGATGGTTATGGGCGAAAATAAGTAGATTTGCCAGATGAGTGGATCATGACAGATGAAACTAAACCAATAAATTTGAGGTGGTGCACATTCGAAAAACTAACAAGGGAGTTCTCATTGATCGGCGGGAGATGAGCATGCTCATGGAAAACAGAGATCTTGGACTATTTTTCCAATGATCCCAGAGGCTCGAGGGCAGACTAGGGCAGACGCAAAGGCAGTTGTGAATAAACACTTGACTTTATCATCGAGAGATTGATTCTCAGCGAAGCGAGATTATGTTGGAGCATTACAGAACTTCGATTAGGCCAAAGGTGGAGTGTTGTGAAGAGTTCTGGTCCCCACACGATTGTAAGGATGTGATTATGTTGGCGGGTGGTTGCCGTGGAGATTTACGAGGATGTTGCGTGGAATATAGTATTCCAGCGAGGAAGAGAGGTTGCATAAGATAGGGATGTTTTCTTTGGAACAGAGATAATTGAGGCATGACCTGACAGAGGTGTATAAAAATAAAAGTGGCATGGGGTGGATTGAATGGAGAACAACTATTTTTGTTTTTTGGACGGTGATAAAACATGTTGGTATACATCGAAATACAGAGGGAATTTGAGGAGCAAATTTCGCACAGAGCATAGTGGGGATCTGAAATGCATTGCTTGAGTGGGAAACTGAGATTAGAAAAGTCATGGCCTTTAAAGATTACACAGATAAACACATTATATATCATAGCATTTAAAGATATGCGCCCTGTATTGGAATGGGGGGAAAGTGTAGATTTAGTTTGACAGGCATAGATTCAATGAGCCTAAGAACATCTTTTATACTGTGTGAATTCATCACATGGTTGTGATAAGTTTTGATCTCCTTATCTAACGAAAGATGTTTTGGCTGTGCACGAAAGGGCACGGAATCAGTAACCAAACTGATTCAGGATGACAGGACTTATATCTAATGAGAAACTGCAAAGGTTAGGAACATACAGTATTCAACAGTGTTTAGAAAATTGAATTGAGTCACATTGAAGTCTACAAAATCCTACCAGGAAAGGGTAGGATGCATATAGGAAGGATGTTTCTGATGACTAGCGCGTCTAAAACCAGGCATTACAGTTTAAGGTTAAGAAAGGCCATTTAGGAATGCGAAGATAAATATCTTTTCTCAGAGAGGGGGAATCCTGTAACAGTTCCGGTCACAGAAAGTAGAAGAGCCAGAAACCTTAAATATTTTAATATTTGTTAGGTACAGTTTATGGTGAGAAAGCAGGAACAGGGAATTGATTTCGATGTTCATCCATAATCATATTGATTGGCGGAGCAAGCAGAAAAGGCTGAATGGCCTACTCCTGCTCCGGGTTTCTGTGTTCTTCTGTGTTTCTCTGAGCCTCATTACAAACATGGAAACGTGCATTTCGAGAAACAATACTCGTCTTAATTCAGAATTAGTTTGGAGATAGGCAACAGAGACGAGAGATAATGTGCAAGTCTTGCAACGAGCAACATGAGAATTGTAGTGCCGGCAGGCAACTGTGTTGGTTCCTCACGATATTTCCCAAGAACCTGTGTGAAAGAACGGTTATGTCTGGATTCCCAACGACATAGCAGGGTTATTCAGTGCCGGATGATTTTGATGTGGAGGTCTGTGTGCTAACATCAGCGTCAAAGATGAAGCCAAGGTTGTAAAGATTTTGGTTGAGCAGGAGAAAGGGCTCTGGGAGAGGGATGGAAATTGTACATAAATCTGAAGAAGATGGCTTTAATCTTACAAATGCGTTTCCTAGTGTGCCTTGCGACACATTGCTAACTGCTGTTCGTAGCTGTGATTCTCACTGGTACGATAGTTAATATTAGAAATTCTGAGACAGCAGGAAGCGTCAATTTAAAAGCTAACAGGAAAATCTGACAGATCGCAAGGTTGAAACTTTACCAACTGTGGAATTGGGGATCTCAGAGCAGTTGAACGTTTTTACAGAGATGGGAGAAAACCGTCTGCACTCCCTGGAAACATACAGCACAGGAGGAGGCTATTCATCCTCATTGATTTTAAATTCATCCTTGTCAACCGGAATGCACAGCACGAGGCTGTTCTGAAGATGAGCTCCAAGCCAACGTCTTATTCATTCATTGGTTGGCAATCCCTCTCCCCTCCTAAGGGACACTTCATGCTGTGGAACAGGTTCATGGTCAAAAATAGTACATTCCTACCTTACCCACTTCCCCATTCTACGTGTGTGTGAGACTACATATTATCTTTTGTGAATAATGATGAATTTCTGTGGTTCTGTAGAATAGAGCGCAACCTGGAGAGAGAAAAGCACAGCAGATCTCGCAGCAGAGGGGAATGGGAGTCGATATTTTAGATCAGAAACTTTCATCAGGACTTTCATCACTACTATTTATCTACTCTGACTCTCCAGCATTTACAGTCCTCACTAAATACTGGAGACCTAAAGAGGGGTAAGGATGAAGGGCGGAAGGTGAGTGAGCAGACTCTTGTTGCCTGAAGGCTCTGCTGAAAATGCTGTGATGGACCGAGCAGTGTTGAGCTTTACACCAGACACAGAAGTTGGAACAGGATGGGAGAGAATGCAAGTCTGCATCAGGACATCGAGGGAGAAGGGAGAGAAGTCGTGGAGGCAATTTCAGACCTCTGACTTCAGGAGGAGTACATCAGAGATGCCAGGGGTAGGGGATCAGTGAGTTCAACGGTATTTCTGGATTGAAGCTTGCGCTGGGACAGTGAATTGACCATTCCATTTCAAACAAGTTGAGGTTTATAAATTATGGATTGAGAAAGCTTGGAGCAGACAGTGAATGCACAGAGTTAGGAAGCAGGATAAAGACGAACACGGGTTGATGTGGTGAAGATGCTGATGTAATGCAGAGACGGAACATACTTTGGAGATGGAAATAATAGATGCAGAGAATGTAGAGTCTGAAGCACAGATACTGCAGAGCCTAATGAAAGTGGGCCCTTGCTTACTAGTCTCTAGTAAGACAAAATGCGGACCGGAGATGCTGGAGATCAGAGTCGAAGAGTGTGATGCTCGAAAAGCACAGCTGATCAGGCAGCATCCCAGGAATAGGACAATCTACGTTTCGGGTATAAGATCTGAATCAGGAAATGTCGAATATCCTGCTCCTCCAATACTGCCTGACCGATTCTGCTTTTCCAGCACCACATTCTGTGGCTACATGTTTCTATTAGCAAGTCCGGTGGGAAAGAGTTCCATGGTGACTGTCCTCCGTTTCTGAGTGCAATGGGAAGGAGACCATATTCTCTGTCTCTTTTTGAGGCTTCCATGGGAATATGAACCGTGTTAACTGGTCTCCATTGGATGGTTTAGTGGGAAGGAAGCCAGTCTTTGCTGTTTTCTATTGGAAGTTCTTGAGGGAAGTAGGCTCATTTGTACTGTTCGTGTGGGAAATTGGCCCATGTATAGAGCATGGAAACAGGCCTTTTTGACCAACACGTCCATGTCAACCAAGTTTCCAGAACTGAAGGTGTCCGATTTCTCAGTGTGGTCTCAACTTCATCTGAACGTCTCCTTTCCATGCAACTGACCAAATATCATTGAATAAAGGTGATTTTACAAGCCTCTACACTTCCTCTGGCAGTTCAATCTATGTAAGTGCCAACGTCTGTATGAAAAAGTTGCTTCTCAAGTTCATATTAAATATTTTGTCTCACCTTACATCTTTACCCGCTACTATTGGACTTCTTTACCCCGGTGGAAAAGACTTTGTCTATTTACCATACCGATGATCCTCATGATTTGGAGGAGCCGGTGTTGGACTGAGGTGGACAAACGGTAATAATCACACGACATCAGATTGTTGTCCAATAGGTTTATTTAGAAACACCAGCTTTCAAGCGCTGCTCCTTCTTCAAGTAGTTCTTAACTATGGCTCTATAAACATGGATATGTTCACACCTCCGCCTTCTACGTTCCCGGGAAATGAAGTCTAGACCTATCCACCTTTATAATTCTAACTCTCTTGGCTCGATAAAATTCTGGGAAATTGATTTTGTTTATTAAATCCGTTCCAGTTTGACAACACCCATCCTGAAGCAAGGTCAGCAGAAATGTTTGCAGATTACAAATGTGGCATAAGCAAAGCCTTGTACAGGTGTATCATGATAGTCTAACTTCCCACTCTGACCAGTGAAGGAAAGCGTGCTAAATATGTTCGTTATTCTCCTACCTACCTGTGATACAACTTTCAACAAATCATTTATTTGCACTTCTCAGTCTCTCTGCTCAACAACACTCCCCTGTATCCCAGCTTACCAAAATGCAATTACATTCTCCAAATGTATCGGAATTAAGCTCCGCCTGCTGTTTTTTTGACACATTGACCCAGTTGATAAAGATTCTCTTGCACTCTTCGACAACATTCTTCACTGTCCACTCTACCTCCAATATTGGTGTCAGCCGCAAACTTATAGACAATTCAAACTCTGTTCTCATTGAAAATTCCATATAAATGATGCACCACGGTGGAACTAGGATTGATCTTCGTGACAGACCTCTGGTCACAGGCTTCCTGTCTTTCAGAACAACACTCTACCACCAGCTTATATCTCCTACCAACATTGTTTGATATCCAAATTATTAGGTCGCCCTGGATCCCATGTGATCAAACTTTACTAACCAATTTATCATGCGGAATCTTTACAAAGTCCTTGTGGATAATATATACCGATCTCTATTCATCTCTCTTCTGAATCACCTCATCCAACTCTCAATCAAATACTGATCTATCTTTGATTGACCAGGCTAAATGAAGTGCATGCTCAATGGTCTGTTTTGGAGGGTCCAATGCGACATGGGGTCCATTTTTAACTGTCTCCACCACAGAGTCCTGAACGAAGCTGGCAATCTCAACGCTGTCTATTGGAGTGTTCGTTTGAGAGGAGGTCCATGTATAGAGGTCTCTGGTGAATGGTCAAATAGGAAGGAGGCCATTCTTGACTCGTCTCCCTGGTAAGTGTTTGTGAATAAGAACCATTTAACGGGTCTCTGTTCAAGTTTCCAGTCGGCAGGAGTTTCACGCTCATAGATCACGACTGGAACTTCCTTTGGAACAGGGAAACATGTCGGTTGTAGGGTTCACTTGTTTCTCTGGTCATTGTAGTGATGACCCACGCCTTATCCAAGTTAAACACTCTGACTCGGAGTCTGACCATAGAAGATGACGGCAAAGGGAAGGGACAGGAAACATTATGAATGGGAGGATGAGTAAATGGGTCAAAACCATTTCTATTCATCCAGCTGAGACTGATGGTCTGAGAACCTCCTGCCTCCAAACTGAATTAATGGAATGACGATTATATTCAAACTAGTCCCCAGTGAGAATAGATCAACAGCACAGAACTGCCCTCCATTCGATAGGAATCTCTATCTTCGTGTGGGCGGCCAAAGCCTGGTCATTGTGGCTAAAGAGGCCTTAGTCCAGGTGAAGACATGTTTCTGGTGTCAAGGGTTGTTATCATTATTTGATCAGTGCATAGGGTGACTTATATGGCGTTTAACCGTCACCACCTGGGACGCTGTGGGAATTTTGGAGAGCGAGAAAGAGGGAGAGAGAGAGAAATGGAGGGAGAGGAAGTGAATTCGTCAGCAACAAATAAGGAGGGAGTGATAGAGAGGCAGGTTCTGGTCAACACATATTCAGAATGATGTGATTGAACTTGAGAAGCTGCAGAGAAGATTTATCAAAATGCCGCTTGGCCTGGACAGTCTGAGATCTGACGAAGTATTAGAATGGCATGGTGTATTTTTTTCTTGGAGCAGTGGATGTTTTGGGGGGACCTGATGGATGGGGTTTAAGATTTTGGGAGGCAGTGATACTGGCGGGGTGGGGTGGCACCTTTTGCAGTGAGTCGATTCGTCAAGTCATGGAGGTGTACAGCACAGAAACTGACTCTTCAGTCGAACTCATACATGCCAATTGGATATCCTCAATTAATCGAGTCCAATTTGTTGAAATCTCGCACTTCTCCCTCCACACCCTTCCTATTCATATAACCAGTCAGATGCCTTTTAAATATTGTAGTTATAACGGCGTCCACCACTTCCTCTGGCAGCTCATTTCATCCACAAACTACCCTCGGCTTTAAAAAAAATTGCAGCTTTGTTCCCTTTTGTAAATTTCTCTGTCCACTTTTAACCTATGCCATCTAGTTTTGGAAAGCACTATCCTGGGGAAAACCCATGTTTATTCACCCTATCCACGTGCCTCATGATATTATATACTTCTATAAGGTCACCAAATAATGTCCGGTGCTCCATGAAGACGAGCACAGGGTGTTCAAAGGAGACGTGAATAGTGGTGACAATAACTGGGCTAGAATTGACGGTAATAAAGACGTAAATAGAAACTAGGAGTAGGCCATTCCCCTCTTTGTGTTCGCTGTGTCATTCAATATGATCATGGCTGACTGTCCCTCTCAATGCCATGTTCCTGCTTTCTTCTCAAAATCGTTGAAGTTGTTAAATCCTAAAAATGAATCTCCCTCTTTCTTTTAAATATGCTCAGTATCTTCTCCTCCTCAAGCTTTTGTGGCACCGAATTCCTCAGGTTGACCACGCTCTGAGTGGAGACATCTCTAACTTGTATCCCATGAGATTGTGTCGCCCGGTTCACATATCGAGTCTGTCCGTTTCTGGTAGAATTTGACATGTTGAGATGAGATCACACTCAGATGCGGAGAAGAGTATTGAGGTGAAATATTTTCACCCGGAGTGCGGTGAAGTAGAAATTAGATATTCACTTGGTTGCTGTAGCCTTAAGGGATATGAATGAAGAGCTGCAGAATGTTATTATTATAGTCAGGTATTTGTTAACCTACATAGATAAAATGACTCGCTTCACGTCAATGAATGTGAAACTAAAACAGAGTGAAATAGATTGATTCACTTTTAAAGATTAACTGAGAGAGTGGGTTGACACTTAGCTGCTGCTCCAAGACTCAGTGTTACGAGGCTACAGAGATCAGGAGAGAATGAGAGAAATTTGGAGGATGGGAGAGAATAATTGAGTCAATAAGGTATTGAGGACACACAGAGAAAGGGGTGAAAAACAATTAGAGAGATAGTTGAAAGATGATGAAGGTGAGAGAGGCAGAGACAGAGGTAAACACAAAGACAAAGAAAGACTGTGAGACGAACCATCATTGAAAGAGAGAGATAATGAGAGACAGACATCAAGACATGGAGACAGGCAGAGACACGAAATGGCGTTGGCATTGGGAATGGAGGGAGTGATAAATGTAGACAGAAAATGAAGCAGCGAATCAGGCATAAATATAAATGGAGTGAGAGAGAGTCCACATCGTGAAATGGAAAAGAGAGAGGTGGAAGTGCAAGGGGCTTACATGGCTCTCTGTGTTCGATGTCTCGTATGTACTGAGGAACGGTCAATAAGACTCTCACAGGCTGCATCTTCAGAGAACAGAACAGAGTGAAGTAATATCTTTAAGGCACCAAGCACAGGAGCAGAATCGCACACCATGATTTCAAACACCCAGCTGCTCTGGACTTTGGCATTCTTAATCAAAGGTACAGATCATGCTCCATCTACTTCAATTTTAGCTTCTCTCCATTTCACTCCAATTCCACTAACTTGTCAAAGAATGGAAAATGCTGAAACCAGAGGATCGCTCTGTGACTCCAATAGTCTCTCATTTCACAGAGTCTTTCTGTGGCAGTTCTGACTTATCTGTGTTTCTCTCTCACCCGTCAGCAATCAGTGGGGACATCATCATTGGACAGTTTCCCCCGTTGCTGTCCTTGTGCTTAGGTCAGATCATAACCATCAACTGTATGGCCCATAATTGGTATCAAAAGCGAGAAAGATAGAAAACCTCTCTCCTGATCAGCGATGCAAATTATCGATACAAAGAGTCTCTGAGCGAATCACTGGCAGTCAATTAAGCATCAATTTCATACTGACAATCAGCAACATTCGGGTTGAGCATGTCGCTGAGTACTATTGTGTGAAAGATTCCAGCCTGCCTCAAACGATTTCGTTCGGTAATGGAAACAAGCACAGAATGATTAAGTCAACCTCAATCCTCTCTTATTAAAAACCTTTTCAACACTGAAACACAACTTCAAAACAATATTAATACTCAATTGATGAAGGTATTAGTTGGGAGCTGCAGTGAATAAAATTGGTTATTGAGGAGCATTGTATCGAAGAGAGTGTACTGCTCTATCTCTTCCATTCCATGCAACCTTTAAGCAGCACGATATAAGTCAGTAAATCGTACTCACAATGTGAGGGAGCTCAATGTGGTTGCAGCCTTTGGTCCCATTCCTGCAGCATGGAGTGAAATCACTGAGCAGCCTGTCTGTCTCGGTGTGACGGATATGGGCAGATTACGCTGGGAGGTCTCTTTCCTGTCGCATCTGTGATTCCAGTGACTAAAGCAGAAAATGCAGCATCAGTAGCAACAGCAATCAGCAACAGCCAAGACACGAATTGAGTCACGGAGTCCCATAATCCCCACCATTAACTTTGCTCAATTACACAATCACAGAATTTTTACAGTGCACACGGAGGCCATTCTGTCCATCCTGCCAGAACCTTCTGTCTCCGAATCAGCAATTTTCTTATTATGATTCTTCTTCGTTCTTCCTGTTTGCCTGTGCATTGTTCCTTTTCGAACAACAATCTTATTACCTTCTCAATGTTTCAACTGAAACTGTCTCCAACACACTCTCAGCCTTTGCATTCCACACTGAAATCATTCATTGGCTGAGAATGTTTACGTTCGTCCCTCAATTTTGATTCTTTTATGGATAACTTGCAGTCTGTGGCCTCGGTCTCACATCTTTAATGGCTGGGATTTTCTTTTCCTGTTTACTCTGTTCAAACCCTTACTTAGTTTGATTTCCTCTGACGCATCTGTCTTAAAAACCGACGTAAACGTTTAGAAGTCTTATATATTTCGAGGTGATCCATGACCTTGACTTTACTCTGGATTTTCTTTCATCCTTTTCCAACGTAATCCAAAATCTTTTGATACAATGTTCACTCTTCCCTAAATGCCCTTTCACTGACACTTGAACGACTTGGCTCTGCTCACTACCAAGACCAGGTCGAGCAGACCAAATCACATTATCTCCTTTTCCGTAGAGTGGAGCATTTCGATACATCATTCCTTATTTCCCGAAATCCCTTTGTCTCCATATCATTTCAACAGCCTACCCTGAGGCAAAATATTCGTTTAGCAAATAACGATGCTCTGTTCTAAATAAAAATGTGATAATTTAAAATTGCGACACGATTGGAGGTGATCCTTGGAGTGTGTTCTTTGGAAATGTCTGTACTCTGCCTTTTTCCACTGTCACCTAAAAACTTCTCATGCAATGATCACCACTTCCCTCAATGTCTCTCACTCAACTTGATCTCATTGACCCTCCTCGTTCCCAAGATCCAAGTCCAGGACAGTATCATTTATCAGTAGACAGGAAATACACGGTAGGTGAAAATCCGTCTGCACATACTCTTACATTCTGACCAATCCATATTCTGATAAATAATGTTCCAAATAATAACGACTATACCATGCTGTACCTCTAAGTAATTTTTTTGTGGATTTTTTTTTCCTCTCCATCCTTCCCATTAGTTGGTTACCTGTGGACTACACAGAACAATCTTTTTTAAACTAGCTTTGCTTCTTATTTCGAATCAAATCAATACTTTCCTTGACCCTATCGGATATTATCTTTCTCTCAGAGCACTGACTTCTTTAACAATAGCCACTATCCTCACGTTTTTTCCATTACCCATCGTTCCTAAAAAGAAAACATTCTATCCATGAACATTTAACATTCAGTACTGCTCTTCTTTGTGTGCCGATCTCTGTTTTCACTTCGTAATCTGTGTCTTCTACTTCCCAATGTTATTCCCGACACCCCGTGCAGTCCCATGCATGCAACGTCTAACTGATTTAGACATTATTTCTCTCTCCATCTCTCTGAAACTGCTAAATATATACTATTCCTAGTTCTGCTATCTATCCATTTTTTTCAGAATTTGCTGTAGCTCTCTGATATAATCTTCTGGTTCCTATATCCCTGCCAATTTCGCTTAAACCGCCTCCAACAACAGTAGCAACACAACCCACATGGACATCAGTCCTAGCTCTATTTAGGAGCAACCAGCGTGGTCTATCCCGGTGCCATCTGCACCAGAGCCACTGCCAGTGCTCCAAGAATCTAAAGCCCTCCCTCCTGAATATTCTTTCCAGTGCCACATTCACCTTTCTTATCCTCCGATAACCAGTTCTCCCCGCACTGGGGGTTATCCCAAAGTTCCAGCTGTTGAGTTCTTGCTGTTAATACCCTCCCAACTCCCTAAATTCAAACTGCAAGAACACATCCTTTTTCACCCTTTGCCACTGGAACCAACGTGGACCAGAAGTGCTGGCTGTTTTGATGTTCCCATTCTCCCATGAGATTTCTTTGAAGCCACTCAGTGACGTGCTTGACATTGCTACCACGGAGAAAACATACCATTCTTGTTTCATTTCTGACACTGCAGAAACACATATTCATTGCTCCCGCTCTCGAATGTCCTCTCACTGTCGCTTGCGCCATCTTTCTTATACCTCCGCCAGCCATCCCCATATATGAGCCTCCTAATGCCACATGGCTCTTGCTGCAATGTCCAAATAAACTAACATTCTCATCAGGATTCCAAAATGCAATCGGGGTCTCCTGTCTTTGCTGCCGAGTCTTTTTAATTGTCTGCTGCTCCCCTATTTCCTCGCGCCCTGCATATTCCGAAGCTGAAGAGTGGCCACATCTAGAAACCGACTCCCCATCTCACGGACGCTCCGTATTGACAGCAGCTGCTGATGCTTTTCTCCGAAATCCGGAGTTCCAACTGCTGTCACTGACCACACTTCTTGTACTCATTATCTTCGAACAGCTGGGATGCATCACATGGAATAGGATGTGTACTATCTCCCCTGCCTATGTATTTCATAACAGAATACTGATGAGAAACAGCTACAGCAGGAATTTCTCTCCAATGCTTTCAGTGTTTCCTTGGATATTCTTAATTATTTTCTGTTGGTCGAGTTCGCGCCGATATTTATCCCTTAACCAACATCACTAAAATGCTGCTTGATCTCAATGATAGTTATGGGATCTTGCTGTTTACAAATTGGCTTCCACGTTCCTACATTGGAACAGTGTCTTGCTTTACAGGAAAGTCCCTCACTGTTTTTAAGTGTCTTTGGGAGAGGCTGAGGTGAGAAATGTTCTGTAAAAATACACCTATTTATTTTCTTTTGAGGAACTGGGGACTCCCACAATCTATTTGTTGATCAGCCCTTTTCCAAAACATCAGCCACAGAAAGCTTCCTCGTGTTCGTCTGATGTGTCCATGTTTCCCTCATCGGGAAAAAAGGAGGCAGGAATAGTTTCATCATCAACTTAGGCGTTACTCGTGTGCACCTCCAATTTCCCCATCTACTTATAAAGTCTTTCCAGGCAAAGAACTCTTCCTAAGATCACCTCCTTAAATGTTCCCTTACCTTACATCGTAGCAACCAACCAAGTTATCTGTTGTCTGCTTCTATCATGACGGCACTCTCTCTGTATGGGAACAATTCCAGCCTCTCCAAGTTGACTCATTCCTCCAAGTGTGAGCTGGCAGATGGAGCATGCCAGGCTGTTGGACCGAGAGTTCTCAGCTTGGCCTCACTGTGGATATTCTATCCTCAAATGCTCAACGTTGCAGATGAAATGGGTTCGCCATGGGAAAAGTAGGGTGACGGGGCAGTGTGTGGATTTGTATTTCGGTTGGATGCTCCTTGGAGGTTTTGTGTGAAATGACTGAGCTAAATGAACTGCTTCAACATTATACATATTCTCTAATTCCATTACTCTGTCACTCGAGCACATTTCCCAGGCTGAGAGTACAGTGCAGCACTGAGAGAGAGTGGTGCTATCTGAAGTTCATTACTGACAGAGTGCAGCATTGTCAATGGGTCAGTATTTCGGGAATGCGGCACTGTCAGGGGGTCAGTACTGGGGGAGTGCCGCACTGTCAGAGATTCAGAACCGACAGACCATCTTTGAGATGGGACAATCTGATATCTGTCCTCTTGGGAAGGCGGAGTATATTCAATGACACTACTAGTCGAATAGCAGGGAATTCCACCAGTGCCCTGTTCAATATAAATCCACAGAGCAACCTCTCTAATACTCTGATACACTGCTCATTGTCACACTGCTCCCTGGTATCTCACTGTGCAGAATCAAAAGCAAGGTGCCTAAGTAGTCCTAAACTGGATGCCGTTGCAACACAAATGAAAGCCTTTCTTTGTGCTTTCTGTCCCATGATACAGATACTCACCCATTGTCTGCACAGTCAGACCTACCAAGAGTCATGGGGTCACATTGGGCCCTGAGACACTGAGACCCTTTGCAATCTAACCATTGACCTCCACCCAGTGCTGAGTATCAATTTTTGATATAAAATCGTCAATCTTCAACAGCATAACACATTCCAGAAGTGTGCTGATGCAAATCTGCACCAATGTGTTCAGAAAACGTTCTCCAAATCTGAAATAATCGGAGGTATGTTAAAACCTTATCAAGATAAAGGACTGGTGTCCTTCACGGAAGTAAATCTGCCATCCTTACCTGGACTAATCTGTATGTTATTCCAGATGCACAGCAATGAGTTTAACTCTTAGCCACACTCTGAAATGGCTGAGCAAGGCATTCCATTGTAACCATCTGTGGACAGCCTCAAAAATGGAATGAAACCGGACAGACTAATTGGCATCGCCCCCGGCAGCAGAAACAACATCAAACACAGCTCTGTCTACCCTGTTTCATTCTCCTTACTGAATTTCGACGGCAAGTGGGAATTTTGGAATGCTGTCTCACATGATAGTCAAGTAACCACCCGACGTAAACATAATCACGGAATCATACTTTAAAGACAATGCCCTAGACACCACCATCACGATTCCTGGACTGATATGTCCCACCAGCCTGAAAGGATTGGTCATGGCACAGCCTTCATAAGTTCAGGTATTGACCAGAGCAGCAGGTAGGTAATACGGAAGCTGGAAAGATCTTTGTTTTGGACATGGTTGGAGTACTGCCTGGAGTACCTTTAACCACACAACAGGCAGGATCTGATCTCACAGGATGGGGTGCAGAGGCGTTTCTCTAGGACGTTGCCTGGGATGTACATGTCAAACCTGTTGAAAGGCTAGGATTGTTTTCTTTGCAACAGAAACGGTTTTGTGAGGCTCTGACAAATGATTTCTCTATAGCAAGTTCGCTTCTTCTCCAACAGAAGTGGGAAATTTCATGAAGGGCATGGACAAGGTGAATAGGAAGCTGTTGTTTTCCTTAGTTGTAACGACAATAGCAAGTTTACATGTATGCAGTGTGAAAGACTGGAGATTTATAGAGGAGTGGGGGAGCACATTTTCTCACCCAACGTTTGTGGATCTGGAATTCACTGCCTGGGAGGGTAGTTGAGCTGGGAAACCTCACAATCCATAGAAAGTGCATTGATGAGTATCCGAAATACCATTGCATTAAATGTTACGGGCCGAGTTCAGGAAAGTGGATGGACAGTAAATTCAGTACCCTGATGATGGTACAGACTTGATCGCATGTATTGTATGATCCTCCGATTGTAAGATACCTCCTGCTGATTATCAAGTGCAGTCCTCCCTTAGGTGACAAATCAGTCTCTGCTCAATGTTGAAGAACTCTTCAAGGAAACAAAGAGGGTGGAGAAGCTACAGAACGTACGTTGGTTGGAGGACTTCCGGGTGTTCAATGATAAACAAAATTTGTGAATGCCTATTCTTTTGTCAGGTTTCTTAGACATTTGATACAAATTTTCAAAACAACAGTCTTGCCACTTACCGTTCATATTATTACAAATCCCTTTGAATCACAGGGACAAGTAATCCTTCTCTTGTCTTTCAGGCAGTCAGAGATCTCAGTCAAAGTTGACCCTGCTAGCACCCTCTCCAGAACAGGTCAAGGCCAAGAGCACTGCCACTGTGATGTGCCTTGTCAATCAATTCTATCCCACTAAGTTGGAGGTGCAGTGGAAGAAGGGTGGCGCAATCGTTTTGAACGGGGTCAGGCGAGCAACTACCTGCAAGTTTCGGACAGCACCAGAAGCCTGCTGACACTTTCTTGTTACAACTGGGAGTCCAATTCTCGCTTCTCCAGCGACGTCGCCCACGTGATCCTCTTCTCTTCCCTCTGCAAGAGCATCAGGTGATCAGAATGTTTGGACAGTGATCCAAACAATCCACACAAGAGACACACCTTCAAATAGAGTAGGGCTGAGTTTGCAGGGGCAAGATCAATGTCAACAGTGAATTTTAACTCTCTTCCATCTCTGGACTTACTCAGAGACATTTCTGCAATTCAAGGGTTGAGAAAGGGCATTTGGGCAATGTAGAGGATGATTTACTCTGTATCTTACATTTATATACCATTCATGTCCGAGGAGTATTAGCTGGGGACTGAGTCGACTTGTGATACAATTTAAAGTTTTCAAAATGCTGAAGACTATTAGCTGTACATAAACGATGTGTACCTCTGTAGTCTCAAAGTTAGGAAACCAGATCTCTTTCCTGGTCAGCCATCAGTTCCAATTTAACGTTTTGTCACTGTTTAAAAGGTAATGATTCTCATGTTATTAAGAAACTCTCCACTGGTGTTTTCCTCGACCTCCATTATATGTGTGGATTTTGGCAAGTTCCTATATCGGATTTGTTAATTGTAGCCATTTATCCGTCAATATTCAATTGGAAAACGGAATAAAGTTGAAGACGATTCAATCGGTGTCTCTTTGATCCTTTGGAATTAGCCAGAGTTGAAGGGTAATTTGAAGCGTGAAGTTTCAGCTGGAAGGCTCCGCACTCAAGTCCTGGAGCGAGAGGGGGAGAATACAGGGATCAATGCACAATAGTCTGATGGTAATTCCCCCTTTTCAACAAAGCACATATTAAACACAACAAGATTCCAATCAGCCCAAAAAAATCAGCCCAACGCTTTGGAGCCAGGACCACTGGGAACATTCCTCTGATCAACGTGACCAGCACGACCTTTTTGCTCAAAACAAATTGCGCAGGGATTGCGTAATGAATAGTCCATATGCTAACCTTGGGTTTTCTTTACTCTTCAAATAAGATTGATCTTTTTTTTTCACGTGTGCCCCTGAGCTCAGATTGGTTGTGTTCAGTCTGAGATTACGTGAGACACGAGTGGGAACACAGCCAATAAGTAACTAGTTCCACTTTCTACTGTCACATTCTGTTGTGTCTGAGCCAGTGAGTATCCAGTAGATCAGTAACCCTTGGAATTCTGTCCCAGATTCTACCGTTGCTTTATTGAAATTCAAACAGGGCTATAGCAAACGGATTCCACAATCAATGGATAATCCTGAGATGGAGCAAGTATGATCCTTGATTGTGGATATTGGGGTTTGCGTTAAACATCCAGTAAAAATGATACAGGACTTGAGAATGAAGAAAAGAAATATATGTCAGAATGAAGACCATGTTGGTGGTAGTGAGGCATATTTCAGTCATATGTTCCTAAAATCCATACAATAAAGTCATCCTTCTGTCAGAAACTAAGGTCTGAGAAAATAGCTCCTTGACGTCCAATATTTCACAAACTCTCCCTGAAAAAGTGAAATGGTCCCTGCCTCAGTTATTTCCTCCAAAAGGGCATTTTAAGAATTGCTCTAGGAACGGAACTGTTGATTCTCAAAGATGAATGACTGATGAATGAGTGAGCGAAACCCAAATCCTAAGCAATAGGTCAATCGAACGAAGTGATATAAATCAGACACAGCGTCAACACAGCACAGCCTAAATTCTGCAACCGACTCAAAGTGCAGCTGGCACAGTGTGGAATGCAGGGAAGTTTGGTCAGTGTGGGACTCAGGGATGGGGGTGCGAGATCTCCATTTGCTTTTCCGAACTGTTTCGGAGCTATCATTTCAGCTGCTGGAGCCTGCTCGTGAACTTGCCTCGAAAAACTGAAAAATGGTAAACGGGGAAACAGGAGCCTGATAAGCAGATCAGTTGAGAATTGTTTAGTATGAATGACGGTGTAAACAGAATGATTCTGGACACATCCTTTCGGGAAGGTCAATAAATGCAATGAATGGAACCATCAAATCTGATACTGAAGGCAATTACTGGTATAATGAAGGAATAGATATACTTCATTTGTACTTGGTATCTGTCCATAATCATTCACAGGATTCAGCATTTGTTTCCTCTATTTTGTCATTGTTAGTATAATTTGAATGAACCTTCACTATCTCTGTTACTAACTGAGCAAAATGCTCAGCTACTAATTTTCACATGAATAGCGTTATACAGTCGAGCAGTAGAGTACCAGTACTGATGTAAAAGAAATTGAGTTTCATGCACTTCATCGTTAGCACTTTCCATCTTGTATTTTACCTTTACCTACTATCATCCTGAAGAGTATTTACAAGAAACCCTTCCAGAAGAGTATCTTTCCCGGTGTTTTTGTAGAAAAAAATCTTTAACGATGGATTGAATCGTTTGACCCATTTTTCCACGCTTTTAGCCCTTATAAATTTGTCCCAATTTCTTTCTCCTTCTGAACAAAACGGTATAATTCACATTTTCATGAATAGTAGCTCTTTAAATTCAAGGGTGATAACTTTTAGCAGAATCTCAGGCATTCTGTGGATATTCAAATAATATCCATTATTTGTGAATTTAAAAATATCTAGGGCTGAGACGGATAAAAAATAAACTAGAAAGTGCAACATTTTCAAAGCAATTACTGAATGATGAAACTCTCACGAGGATGTCTCCGATGCAGCATGAGACATATGCGTTCATTTATTGTTTTGAATGAATTATACCTTGGTTCGCAAATTGCAATTAAATGTAAACACAACATTTATCTGATGTATTCAGAATTCTGCAGCTGAATCCAATTACTAAATATATTACATCAGTACAGGGGATTGACTTCATGACATTATTATTCTTTTTAAAGCTTGATGTTGCCACCTACTGTAACATGTTGTCGAGCTTCAACAGCATATATCTTGAATGCTCGGAAAGTCTCCTGACTCGGTCTTTTACATAATGAGTCTCTCTCCATCAATAAAGGAGAAATGTGAGATGGAAATGCATTATCCAATCGACAGTCTCTTGAAAATTTACTACAACGCACTTGCTGTTATTGGCGTACCTGTTAAGTGAGTCATAAACAATCAAACTTCTGCCAAATTGTGTGAGAAGTGATCCCTGTGTTTCGTTCTGTTACGTAGTCCAAAGATTGTATGGCCACTTTAAGACCTAAAGTTCTTCTCTGAGTGCAAGCTACATCAAATACTTGCATATACAGAACAACTAAGTCAGGCTGTTCCAAAACATGGCTGAGTTTTGGTTTAAGTCTTGACAACAATTCAAATTTGGTCAATTCATTTAAACCAAACTCTCAGCCTTTCAAAGCGACTCGAATTTAGAATCTGATAACGTTGACAGGTGGAAACCAATCAGTTCTTAAGAGTTTCAGATTTAATCAGCAGTGACGAAGCGAAGTCATTTTGAAAATCGGTCAGAGTAATTGCCATTGAACTGAGAGCAATCATTTGAAAGGAGCTGTCAAAAAGAATGCTTTCAGAAGGCACTATATATCAAATGCACCTTTTCCAAGAAAAACAGTAAATAAAAAGTCAGACGACAACCCAGGGAAAAGATAGCAGACAAGGCTAGATGGAAACAACAGATTCAGAAATTTGGAAGGAAAACAGTGTGAGAAACTATATGAACTTTATATGAACTATATGGGCGGCACGGTGGCACAGTGGTTAGCACTGCTGCCTTACAGCGCCAGAGACCCGGGTTCAATTCCTGCCTCAGGCGACTGACTGTGTGGAGTTTGCACGTTCTCCCTGTGTCTGCGTGGGTTTCCTCCGGGTGCTCCGGTTTCCTCCCACAGTCCAAAGATGTGCAGGGTCAGGTGAATTGGCCATACTAAATTGCCCGTAGTGTTAGGTAAGGGGTAAATGTAGGGGTAGGGGTATGGGTGGGTTTCGCTTCGGCGGGTCGGTGTGGACTTGTTGGGCCGAAGGGCCTGTTTCCACACTGTAATCTAATCTAATCTTTGCGAGGTAAAATTGGTTTAATGTTTTCATATTTGTGTCATTACAATGGCAGTTCAATGCAGTTGTAGTCGGACAGTGATTATTTAACAAAAATGGACTTGGGATGTTAATTCTAACTGGCAGAGATGTTCATCCTCCGCATCGTAAAAATTCTGTGGTGGGTGAGATTGCATCTAATAGTTAGCGCTTACAGGTATCTAAGGAATGACATTGCTTCGTGGAGAAAAATGCCGTGAATTATTTTTAATGTTCGATTATGTGCCGTCAAAAATAAGCATTTGTTCTTCAGCTCAAGGGCTGCATGAATCATCAAGCTACTACTTTTCCTGATATCCCCTAGACAGCTGAAGCAGCCGTCAGTTTAGACAACCCTCTGATGGTCGATATTGCGGATGGATTAGTGATAGTTAGGTTATATTAACTGTATAATATAACCTTCGACACACGTGAATCTTTGGATTTGTTTTCTGCAATTATGGTTTAAGTGGATTATTTAAATATTTTCAGTGAAGTGGAGACGAAATTATAGCTAAGAAAGTTTGTGAACGTTTTTCATGGGGGTCGGGAATATGGCTTTGACTTACAATGACATCATCCATATACACATGGAATGTCAAGTACTATCGAAATATTATGCTACTTATTATAATTCACATGCATTCAAATCTAAGGAGGAATTGGAAAGATATGCCTTTGGACCATGGAAAACGTAACTGGTTAATGTTCTATGTTCTATGTTCTCATTCTAACAGAACTTTAATTGCGTTATTTTTCAAATGCTTCTTCTGAAAATTCAATAAATATGAAGATACTTTAGTTCAATCTCTCTCTGAACGAACCAAAATTTCAATTAATATATCTCTATATATTGTGAAAATGTGCTTCTACTTTTCAAATTGCAAATGCCAATACACTTGTCGCCATTCTTTGCAGAACAGCAATGCACAGCTTATTTCACGGCATATGCGTACACTTAATACCCATTTCACTATGCGATGTTTTGTAACAACTATCAGTCCATTCCTCAACTGATGTGCTGTCTGGCAATGTTTTAATGTTACTCATCAGGATTAAGTAAGTAAGAATAAACCAGAATTATTGTATCACTTATATCCATTCTTTGTAATGATCAACTAAATTGCGTAGGTAGATCTTTCCATTCTACAGGCTCTAAAACCTCATGCAGTGCTTCATCCATTAAGCGCATTCCAGAACATCAAGGATTTAATTCCTTGTGAACTTGGTACTGCCTTGGTATTGTCCTTTCACTATTCAATTCACATCAGGTGTCCATCTCTGTCTAGTTTGGCAAAGCTATCTTCAGGTAAACAATTTTAAACATTGCTTGGCAGACTGTGACATCGTTGACAGATCAGTCATTTTTCACCAACTGGGCCGTGCACATCCAAAATCATTACTTGAAATTATTTTATTTCTATTTTGTTAACTTTGTATTCCTGCTGATTCCTCCCCTTCATCACAGATTTTTTGAATGTGTACGTTTTGATCAACCAAAGCCACGTAAGTGTGTTGAATCATTGGCACAGTGAACGGTTTAACACACATTTCTTTTGTTGTTCTGTTTCATTTACAGTAAATTTAGTAGCAATATACATCTTGTCCCATGGAAAATGTGGACTTTCACCTTGTGCCACTCGATATTTGATGGCTCTGTCAATGGCAGATCTACTATTTATTACCGCAGAAGTCATACTGTGGTGGATCACTTATTACTATTTCCCATCATTTTTCTTTCTCATTACACCGGTGTGCAGTGTTATCCATGCTCTGCGTTGTACAACAACGGAATGTTCAGTCAGGTTTCCCATTACTTTTACCTTTGATAGGTTTGTAGCCATTTGTCGTCAGAGTTGAAGGGGAAAGTATTGTACTGGGAGAACAGCAGCTGTGGTTCTGGCAACGACCGGTGTTCTCCTGTGTTTAAAAAACATACCTCATTATTTTATACAGGAACATGGATGGTAATAGACAATGTGCCATTATTCTGTTATGTAAAGCCAAGTTATTATACAGATCATGGTTGGGTGTTATTTAATTATTTGGACATGGTTTTAACACCACCGGTCCCGTTCCTTTTAATTTGCATGCTGAACACTCTGACCATTCGACACATATTAGTGAGTAGCTACACCTGAGAGAGACAGATGTCAGAGCACCAACGATAAGGAGGAGGTCTGTGATTTTACTCTGCAGCATATCCGCCAGCACCTTTCGTTTGAGGATGGTGCATGTTATGTATTTCTTATACTACAGCATTGCAGGAACAACTACAAGGAATTATAAATATTCTGGATTCATACTGCAAAGGGCAGGATTCATGCTGCCCAGTTTAGGTTGCTGCACAAACACGTTTATATATGGATCAACAGAGTACAAGTTTACAGAGCAGCTCAAGAGTGCAATGGAGTATCCCATCAAATTATTGCTTCTTCTGATTAAGAAACAGCACAAGTGAGAGCATCTGAAAGATTTTTCCAAGTGTTCGTTTAATCGATTAGCGTCCAATACACCGTAAATTCTCACTCACATATGTGGCAAAGATCTATAGAAAGCCATCAGAAACTATGAAACAACTCATCAATACTGTTACCCTCATAAAACCTTTCTATTACCATTAGCAAAGCCTTCAGCAAATTTGTTATATACGAATTACATTTTGGAAATATATTGTTCCAATTCAAGCTGTCATAATCCACCTGACTAACAATTCGATCCTGAATAAAAGTTTCCATAAGCTTCTGTTGTTTGTTAACCTGTCTGGCCTGTGATTTTTAGTCTTCATATTACAATCTTACATGAACAATGTAGTTGCAAAATTATAGTAGAAAAGTATGGTGCCGGAAAAGCACGGCCGGTCAGGCAGTATCCGAGGAACAGGAGCATCAACGTTTTGAGCCGAAGCCCTTCATCAGGAATGAGGCATTCCAGCACCCCAACTTTCGGCATTGATCTTCAGCACTTGCGATCCTAACTTTTCCCGCTCATGCTCCTCAGTTCTGCCGACTGGCTGTTCCTTTCCAGCACCATACTTTTCAACTATGATCTTCAGCATCTGCAGTCCTCACTTTGTCCTAGTTGCAATACTACAGTCTTCTGATACCGCCCGCCCCTCAGAAAATAGAATGATCGCATCCAATTCTCCTATAACCCTTATTGTCTCAAAATCGTTTAGTGCATTTCATCCAGGCTCAGTATCCTGCTAAATGTACACTGAACATATTATCCAATAAAACTTAAAATTTCTTGATTCATAGATTTTTACGATCAGCATGGCCAAGTTATCATTTGCCTCTTTGGTTAATGGTCGCCTTCAAAAGAATGCAATAGGGAAACTATAGAAACCGTTCCTTACAAACATAAATAATTGCACAAATTAGATAAACACTAATTTTATAAAGAGTATTTCCACATTTGAGCTGCACAATAAAACTACCTTTTAGAATAGCGGCAAGTTCCCGCTAAAATGTAAATCCACCCGAAACGCAAACGTACCTGTAAATTAAATAGAATTGCGATTTGAACTGATGTCCAAAATGGGAAACATCGCTCCAATTCTATCCTGTCCCTCAAATTAATATTTCTCTTCATCCAACTCACTATTTTAAATTTGTGTCAAATGTATTGATCGTCTCAAACTGAACTCCATTCTTGCATATCCAGATACTGCCAGCTCACTCTTCTGGTGTGGGCCTCACTGAGAAAATTGGAGTGTGTTGCACGTATTTCTACATATATACATTGAAAGATTAAGCAATCCAGATGAGGGTCATCTGTGTGGAACAATGAGCGCAACCATGAGTGTCAGTTCTTATGGAAAGCATTCTAAGTAAATTGGCTTTCCATATTTCTCCGTAATTGAATAACTAAGGGATTTGTTTGGAAGTAACAGTAACAGAGCTTAAAGTCGGTTGCAGAGCTATTTAGGCTAGTTCCAAAGTTAGTTGGAGATTTCATTTGGACGTCTGAGAGTTTGCTGTTCAAGCAATAGCTCTCCTTATCATAGCTAAAATACTTGAAATGTGATACAAAACAAATAAAACTTAACGCTTCCCCTGAGTCTGCTCTAGTGAAGTGATCATGTCAGAAGGACTTAATTCCAAGACAAAACACACATTTCCGTTTATTTTTCTTTGGATCAGAGCAATCTCAAGCTGCAAAAGTATACTATGGGCATATTCCAGATCCTAAATATTGATTATATTTGTTTTAAATACCGTTATGCACCGTTATAGTCCATTTGTCCACCATGAAGCATGATGCGGTTTGTTGATTTAGGTGAATGGAACTTGCCCGAGGGCCTTGGGTGGGGCAGAAATTACAAGGAAAATTCAGGAAGCTTTCTTGACACAGGATGCGTACGCTGCAACCAGGGAAGCGGTTGTACTGGGTTTCGATTTGGGAAATGAGTCTGATTAGGACAGTGAAAGTGCAACAGGGAAGAATTTCGGGAGTAGTGACCATGATGCCGTGAGTTTTAAGGTACTCTTGGAAAGGGATATTTGCAGTCTTTGAGTGAAGGTGTTAAATCAAGGCCAAGCAAACTCAACAGTATTAGGCAAGAGGTGGACAAGTTTGATTGGAGGCGTCTGTTTGAAGGTAAATTCATACTGGACATGTGGGAGTGTTTCGATGGTCAGTTGAAAGACTTCAGCAGAGGCGCACTCCTTCGAGACTGAAGGACAGGTATGGCAATTTACGTGAACCCTGGATGAAGGGTTGGGAGGACATGATGTGGCTGTACTGAATATTGGTTAAGTCATTTTTTGGAAGATGCCATGCAAGTCTTGTCTCCTTCCTGGCGAAGGATGTTGTGAAACTACATCACATTCAGAAAAGATGTTCAAGGATGTTGCCAAGTTTGGAGGGTTTTAGCTATTGGGAGAGGCTGAACAGGCTGGGACAGCGTCGGAGGCTGATAGGGTGACCATTTAAAGGCTTATGAAATAACGAGGGACATAAATAGGATAGATACACAAGGTTTTTTCATCGTGTGTGGGGGAGGGATGTCTAGAACTAGAGGGCATAGGTTCAGGGCGAGAAGGGAAAGATATACAAGGTACCTAAGGGGCAACATTTACCTGCACTGCGTGGCGTTCGTATGGAATGAGCTGCCAGAGGAAATGCTGGAGGCTGGTCAAATTACAGCATTAAAAAGGCATTCGGATGGGTGAATGAATAAGAAGGGTTTAGAGGGTTATGGCTGAAGTGCTGGAAAATGGGACTAGATTAGATTAGGATATCTGGTCCGCCTATGAACCCTCCAACTACACGGGATGAATGTAGATTTCTCCAGCTTCCTCATTTCCCCTCCCCCCACTTTATCTCAGTCCCAACCCCCGGATTCAGCACCGCCCTCTTGACCTGCAATCTTCTTCCCGACATCTGCGCCCCCACCCCCTCTCCGGCCTATCAGGCTCACGCTCACCTCCTTCCACCTATCGTATTCCCAGCGCCCCTCCCCCAAATGTCCTCCCCCTACCCTTTAACTCAGCCGGTTTGGCACACCTGCTTCATTCCTGAAGAAGAGTTTATGCCCGAAACATCGATTTTCCTGCTCCTCGTATGCTGCCTGGCCTGCTGTGTTTTTCCAGCAACACACTTTTCAACTCTGGTCTCCAGTATATGCAGTCCTCGTTTTCTCATAGTTTATGTGGTCAGCATGGGGCGAGTTGGAGCGAAGGATCCGTTTCCATGTTGTACATCTCTATGACTCCTTAACCCTCTGACCAGGGATGTTATGAATTTGGTTAAAAAAATAAAGGTAACACTTGGAAGGTCCAGGAGAATGAGAGTTCATGAAGCCCTTGAAGTTTATAACATACCAAAAAAAAACAGAGGGTAGCGAGGGAAAGCGTTGGTCCACTCAAAGATAAATGAGGGAACGTATGTATGGAAATACGAAATGTATACTTCATGTTGGGATCCATCAAAGAAACAAAGTTAGGGGAAGTTGATCTCTGGGAAGAGTATATCAAATTTCAACGCCAAGTCTCGATTAAAATTGAGGATGTGTGGTGTCGACATGGACTTCAGCAAAAGCTTTCATAAATTCCTTCATGGCTTACGCGTGCAGAAGATTAACTGCTGAATTTGGAAGGTCAAGTATAAGGGGAAATAACACAGAGAATGGCAGAACCCTCAAAATTATTGATGTGCAGCGGGATCTAGTTGTGCAGTTGCACGTGTCATTCAAGTTGGTAACACAGGTCGATAAGGTGATTAAAGTGGTCGATGACATGCGTACCTTCATGGGCAGGGATATTGGGAGTAAGCATGAGCAGGCTTTGCTGCGGTTTTATGAAATTGTGGTTAGGCCACCCTTGGATTATTACGTACACTTCTGGTACCAACACTATCTGGTGGATATACATGCTTGAGACAGCGTACAGAAATAAATTACCAGGACGTTCGGGTTGACTTGCATGGGAATTTAGCTATGAAGTACGGTTGGATAGACTTGGGTTTCTCTCAGTGGAATGCAGGAGTTTGAAGAACCGCTGAACAGAATTTTGGAAGGTTCTAAATGGCAGAGGTAGAGTGGGAAAAATGAGACATCTACCCCATGTTGAAGGGATAAATTGTAGGGGTGGAGGTTAAACGAGATGTGTGAAACAGTCTTTTGTTTTACTCACAACATGGTGTGTGTTTGGAACAGGCTACCTAAAGAAGTAGTGGAAGCAGACAGAACAGCAGCAGTCAAGAAGTATGTGGACGAAAACATGAATAAGATCAGAGGAAATTTAACATAGTCTTTGTATGGAAAGACACAATATGGTGGTAAAGATTTGAAGGGGTGAAAGACCTGTTGCTTTGTTATATTAAAATTAATGACAATTAAATGGAGTATATTATCACAAATAATCAAATCTTGCAATATACACAACATTCCATAAGCACACCCTTGTTAGAGGTAACAGACAACGAACAATCTGCCCCTTTTGATGTTAAGAATGAAATCTCCCTGTCGAGGTCCTCATTGTACTCGCGGGGAACTCACTGAGTCAGCTCCAAAAGCGAGCAAAAATCACCAGGACATTGAACGCAAATGTAAGTTTCCTTTGGATCTGTATGAACCTGACCCCACCTCACGATTCTTCTGTCTTACTTTAAAACTGAACCAATAGAAACTCAAAAGTGTTTACCAACTGCCTGAAGGAGAAATATTTGCACCACTGAGAAAGTATCCTTCTGCAAAACAATCACCACAGAACACATCACGATAAGCCACAGTATTGTCACACGATTTTTCTCAGTCAAAATGAGAGCGTTGACCGATTGAGAATGAATAAGATCAGGTTTGCGTATGTACAAAAAAAGACTGTAAATTCTCTTTATGTTGGGTGACATTCTTGGAAACGTTTGGAATTTTGTTTCTGGGCCATTGTTTTCCCCTTGAAAGAAAAACAAGAGAACTAGATCGTGGATTCAGCAAACAAGGGCAGATGGGAGGATAGGAGAAAGTGAGGTCTGCAGATGCTGGAGATCAAAGTTGAAACTTTATTGCTGGAACAGCACAGCAGGTCAGGCAGCATCCAGGGAACAGGAGATTCGACGTTTCGGGCACAGGCCCTTCTTCAGGAATGAGCAGAGAGTGTTCAGCAGGAGAAGATAAAAGCAGGGAGGAGGGACTTGGAGGAGGGGCGTTGGAAATGTGATAGGTGGAAAGAGGTCAAGGTGAGGGTGATAGGTCGGAGTAGGATGGAGGCGGAGAGGTCAAGAAGAAGACTGCAGGTCAGGAAGGCGGTGCCGGGCTGGAGGGATCCGGCTGAGACAAGGTGGGGGGAGGGGGGATGAAGAAACTGGTGAAGTCCAAGTTCATCCCCTGCGGTTGGAGGGTTCCCAGTCGGAAGATAAGACGCTCCTCCTCCGACCGTCGGGTTGTTGTGGTTTGGCGGTGGATGAGTCCAATGACCTGCATATCCTCGGTGGAGTGGGAGGGGGAGTTGAAATGCTGTGCTACAGGTTGGTTGGGTTGGTTCGTCCGGGTGGCCCAGAGGTGCTCTCTGAATCGCTCCGCAAGTAGGCGGCCTGTTTCCCCAATATAGAGGAGGCCACACCGGCTGCAGCGGATGCAGTAGATGATGTGGGTGGAGGTGCAGGTGAATCTGTGGCGGATATGGAAGTTTCCTCTGGGGCCTTGGAGAGAAGTGATGGGGGAGGTGTGGGCGCAAGTGTTGCACCTCCTGCGGTTGCAAGGGAAGGTGCCGGGAGTGGAGGTTGGGTCGGTGGGGGGTGTGGATCTGACAAGGGAGTCGCGGAGGGAGTGGTCTCTACGGAAAGCTGATAGGGGAGGGGAGGGAAATATATCCTTGGTGCTGGGGTCTGTTTGGAGGTGGCGGAAGTGACGGCGGATGATGCGCTGTACATGGAGATTGGTGGGGTGGTAGGTGAGGACCAGTGGGGTTCTGTCCTGGTGGCGGTTGGAGGGGCGGGGCTCAAGGGCGGAGGAGCGGGAAGTGGAGGAGATGCGGTGGAGGGCACCGTCGACCACGTCGGGGGGGAAATTGCGGTCCTTGAAGAAGGAGGCCATCTGTGTTGTACGTATTTTGAACTGGTCCTCCTGGGAGCAGATGCGGCGGAGACGAAGGAATTGGGAGAATGGGATGGCGTTTTTACAGGGGGCAGGATGGGAGGAGGTGTAGTCCAGGTAGCTGTGGGAGTCGGTTGGTTTGTAGTAGATGTCCGTGTTGATTCGGTCGCCTGAGATAGAAACAGAAAGGTCTAGGAAGGGGAGGGAGGAGTCCGAGACTGTCCAGGTGAATTTGAGGTCGGGGTGGAAGGTGTTAGTGTAGTGGATGGTCGGGTGGAAGGTGTTAGTGTAGTGGATGGTCGGGGTGGAAGGTGTTAGTGTAGTGGATGGTCGGGGTGGAAGGTGTTAGTGTAGTGGATGGTCCGGGTGGAAGGTGTTAGTGTAGTGGATGGTCGGGGTGGAAGGTGTTAGTGTAGTGGATGGTCGGGGTGGAAGGTGTTAGTGTAGTGGATGGTCGGGGTGGAAGGTGTTCGTGTAGTGGATGGTCGGGGTGGAAGGTGTTAGTGTAGTGGATGGTCGGGGTGGAAGGTGTTAGTGTAGTGGATGGTCGGGGTGGAAGGTGTTAGTGTAGTGGATGGTCGGGGTGGAAGGTTTTAGTGTAGTGGATGGTCGGGGTGGAAGGTGTTAGTGTAGTGGATGGTCGGGGTGGAAGGTGTTAGTGTAGTGGATGGTCCGGGTGGAAGGTGTTAGTGTAGTGGATGGTCGGGGTGGAAGGTGTTAGTGTAGTGGATGGTCGGGGTGGAAGGTGTTAGTGTCGTGGATGGTCGGGGTGGAAGGTGTTAGTGTAGTGGATGGTCGGGGTGGAAGGTGTTAGTGTAGTGGATGGGAGGATACACTCCTACCGCATTGCGTGTTCTGGTTCTTTAAATTTAGCCCAGGATGTTGCACTGGAAATAGTCTTCAGCCTGTTAGAGAATGTGATTGAAAAATGTGGACACAGAGAAATTTCAGGTACATTTGTTGAAAAGTCAAATTCTATGCATAACGTTGCCATGAACGGAAATCCACATGGAATTTTAAGTGTACTGTCAAATATATATTGAGGTACAATCATTTTCGTCATAAAGAAACCATGGCTTCAAATATGGAAATCAGAGTGTCACAATCTGGGGAAATTAGGTAGCAAATAGGCAAATTGCTCTCCTCTTCAGATAATGCTAATTTAGCGATATCCATATGTGAAAACACCAGTGAGAACATCGCTCTGTTCCTCAGGTGTGATGACGAGATGTTTGATTTGACTTGATTCATTTGATTTGATTTCTTGTCGTCAAGTGTACGGAAGGACATTGAAAGTTTTGTTTGTGAGCAGTACTGACAGATCATAGCAGGCAAGGTCAGATAGATTACAGGATGCTTAGACAGAGTCAAACACACGAGTTACACTGCACAGGAAGTGCGCGAAGCAAGATCCACATGCACAATATCAACACAATTTGAAAGTAGAAATTCCTTTCATCAGTCTAATGGTGGCAGTGAAGAAGCTGCTCTTGAAAATTTTGGTGTGTATGTTCGAGCTTTGGTATTTCTGCCGAACGGAAGAAGTTGAAGGTACCATTACTTGTGTGGGAATGGTCATTGATGATGTTGGCAGCCTTTCTGCCGCAACACGAAGTGTAAATCTTGTCCATGGATGGGAGGTTGGTTTCTCTAACGGTCTGGGCTGTACGCATAACCTTCTGTAGTTTTGTACAATGGTGGGCAGAGGAGTTGTCAGACCCGGTCGTCATACACTCAGACAACATGCTTTCTATGCTGTATCTGCAAATGTTGGTGAGGGTCATTGCGAACATGCCGAATTTTCGAATTCACCTGAGGAAGAAGAAACGTTGCTGTGCCTTCTTGACCATCACAAATATGTGGGAAGTCCAACATAGGTTGTTGGTTATCGTCATTCCGCAGATGTTGATGAGGAATGTTCTTCCACTTTCTTCATGATGTTAATGATCAGCTGTCTTCTCTTGTTGACATTCAGAGAGAGGTTTCATTGCACCACATTGTCCTCTATCTCCTTTCTGTATTCTAACTGATCATGGATTTATATCCTTGGTGCCTTCAGCAGAAATCATAAATGGCGTTCGTTTGGAATAAGTCTGCACGGTCGTGGGAGTACAAGGTTTGCAGTCCGCAGCTGCGAATGCATCCTTGGCTGGCATTATAGAATCGCTACATAGTGGAAATAGGAACTTCCGCCTAAAACTTGCAATCCAAGCCACACACGCATGCCCATTAACCTAATACTGCACATTTGTCCCAGAATATTGCACATAACCTACACAACCCTGAACACTTTGAGAAATTAAGCATGGCCAGTTTACTTACATTCGTCACTTTTGCATTGTGCGAGGAAACCGGACAAAACATGGCAGCGAATATGCAAACGTTACAGAGACAGTCACCCAAGGCTGAAATCGAACCTGGGTCCCATTCACCGTTAAGCACCACCGATAACCACTGAACCGTCGGGCCACCCGCACTGTTGCCGATTATTGTACAAGAGCTGCAGTAAACATACTCCACTGATTTCTGGATGTGTAATAGCAAGCTGAGGTTCCAATTGCAGAGGGAAGAGCAGAACCTTGAGATCACCCTGGAGGGGATTATGGTGTTGAAGGCGAAGTTATCGTTCGTGATTAAGAGTCTTGCTGTTTAAATATTCCAGGACCAAGTTCATTGCGAGGGAAATGTTGACTTCTATGGAACTGTTCCATTGGTATGCAAATTGCAGTGGATTGAGGCAGGCTGGCTGCCAAGAATTGACGTTAGCTCTTACGAGCCTGTGTGTGAATATTATGAGTACAAAGCTCAGAGCCTGCTTACTTGTCATGATGTTTTTCGAAAGGTGCATGATGCTCAAGCATTTATAGCCAACAGAATTTCATTTGGGTGGCAGCCTCAAAGTTGTCATTTCCGCGCAGTTTGAGTGCATTATAAGGTAACAACTGGAAAGCAAAGCTGATAAATTCATTGATACTGGCAATTTGGACAGGTAAGGCCGAAATGAACGAGATTAATTCTTAAGCGGTAGAGAAGTGTTACAAGTTCTGTGTCAGACATTTATCTCTCTCGTGGAACGGTGCACTGTTTTCCAAATGTTTCGCCAACGTACATTGATGCGGAGTCTGGAAAATATACAAGTGCTGTGCTGACATATATAACTGGACATTGAAATGGTGCACAATGTAAAGGTAGATGGAGGCAACATATGCTCCAAGGATACCATAGTGAAATATCAGAGGAAATTACAATGTGGTTAATAGAGCATATGGAATACCATAATTTGACAATTAGCTTCAGAAACCGTCATCAAAAACAAGCCGTCAAAATGCTCCACAAACTCTTTTTTGCTGCAAGCTCAACGTAAAAGGGTCTGAAAGAACGCCAAATGGAATGACAGAAGAATTGCTCAGCCTTCAACATCATGCAACAGAAAGCACGAGCTCGAATGATGATTTGCCATCGTTTTTCATTGTTCATGTATCAATGATCGACGGAGAAGTTCCCATTCCATGAACTATTTTCCAGGTTCGGGTACTAACGCGAAGGAACTGTCCAAATCAAACTGAGATTTGTGAACAGTACCGCAAACAAAGAAATAGGCAATCTCTGAGAGACAAGCGGGTTTTTGAAACATGATGCAACGAAGAAAGAGGACACTCGTGGAGATACACCAATAATGCATAATTTTAAGGAAAACAGTGGGTGGTTTATTTGTTCAAAATATCAAATTGTTGATTTTTGTTTCTCCGCTTGGAAATGCAAAAACAAAAGGATCTGCTAGAGGATATTGTAGAGTTGAGTACAGTTGTGAAATTTAAAAGACATCTGGTTTGCAACATCAGTTTGAAAAGATGAGAGTGATGCAGGTCGAAGGCAGGAAAATAGAACTCATTCACTTTCAGACATTTGTTTGGGGCTTACGTGTACGAGTGAAGGGTCTTTGTATGGCCTACATAACTCTAAGACATTGTGATTTGATGTATGAAAGCTCCAAATGCTTTGTAAGCGATGTTAACTTCCGGGCCTTACCTCTGGTTTAAAAATCCAAACTGCCAAGACGATTTTCTATTACGTTTGAATTCCACAACGCAGAATGGGGACATTTGAAACCAGCTACTTGATTAAACAATCAGCCTAGTGTCAGACATGGAAATAGTATCAATTATCGAACAAAACTGACTTTACTGATGTCCTTACTGAATGTAGATCTGCCGTCATTGCCTTCTTTTATTTACACATTACTCCAAACACATTCAACATTATTGCTCGTTGACTCCCCGTCTGGGCCATCAGGAACAAGCAATAAGTACTGTTTTTTCCAGTGACACCCGCATCTGCTCAATTTTAAATATCAGCTGATTGGTCTCAGTCATAAATTATTCACATCATCAGTCAGACTATTTGCAGATGAATGGATATTGAGTTTCAGGGAATTAATGTGCTCAATCTGCCTGTCTGAATGTTTTCATATGCTGTTTAGAGGATAGGTGGACTAACCTCCATTAAGTACACATGATTTCATTCCTCCATTAGAAATGGGAAGAAAGTACTTAATAAATAAGAAAAAGTACACACTGAGCTAATTTGCTGATCCACTGGCCGATAACAGCTCTTTATATAATAACAGCAAATGTCTGCAAATTAATTTGCAGGGCACAGCGCGGGCAGAATTCGTTAATGGAATGCGTTAAACATATCCTCATTGAGAAGCAGGTGCATTATTTGAAATTGGAGGGAAAGGTATAAATGATGACTAATCTCATGAAAAGCATGCGAAGATCTTCGCTGTGTTTCAACTATGATTCATTCGTTATGGAGGATGGCTGTTTGTTCTTGTTCCTGCATTGATAGTTTGTAAGTGTTATCCACGAATTACCGCCGCTCTCTGATCTTTTTTTCGAGTCAATGAATATTTTCCTTATTCTACATTCAATCAATTCCTCAAATCGTACCATGGAAAAAGGCTCTTGGCCTATCAAGTCTGCAGCGCCATATAATACACTGATCCTGATACGAGCCCGAATTCGCCGCATTCGGCACATAACGTTGAAAGCCGTGAGACTTCAAGTCATTCCAAAAATTGTTGAAAGTTTGTGAGCTTTTCCACCTCATTTATACCACAAGGCATTGAATTCCAGATTGTCACCACACTCGTGGTGAAAACAAATGCCCTAATTCCAGAAGAATCACAAAATCCATCTATCTCTCCAAGTAAAAATGACATTTTCCATCATTATGTCGAAAACTATAATCACCTAAGAGGTTTCTAAATTGAACGAATATAAACTTGGATTTATGTCATTATAGCCGCTCATAACTGAATACTTTTTGCCCAGCTATCATTCTGGTTTAGCTTCACTGCACTCAAAAGAACATGGAATCCCAATTCCCCACGCTGCCTTTTTTTCAAATGTATTAATATATGTCAGTGCTGTGCGAACATCAAATTGCGACAGTGAAGAAATCTACAGCAAGATTGAAATGTGGCACCTCAACTATTGAAATTCCCCATATTCAGGCAAAGTCAAGTATTATAAATCGTCTATGTTGGTCCCATTATTTTATAACATATATCAGGTCACCCCACAAACTCCTATGCTTGGGAGATAGAAATGTCTCAAGACTCTCCAGCTTTTCCATATAACGAAAACAATCCATTGACAATATAATCATAAAGCTCTTCATAGCCATCTCCATCTTGACAATAGATTTCCGATAACTGAGGGACCAAGATTGGAAACTGTATGCCATCAGAGGAATGCTTACCAATGCTCTGTACAACCTGAACATAATATCTCAACTCCTATACTCAAAGGTCTGAGCAATGAAGGCGAACGTGCCAACTGGTTTCTTTTTAAACATCCAGTCAATATATGACTCCAATTTGATGTGGTTCACATGCATGACAGCAGTTCCAAGGGGAAGCTCACCATAACCTTTTCACCAGCAAGTAGAGACATGAAATAAATTCTGGCAACCAATAATGCTTGCGTCTCGGAAAGCAATGTAAAATCCAGGAAAGAAGAGTTTTCTGAAGCAAAACAAAGTTGAAACAGCATCTGCAGAGGCAACTAAGTGTCTTCATTTCTGCTCCAGTGACAACTCTTGAGAATTTGCCCTAGCTAAACAAAACACTGCATATATATGTGTTCATATGCATATATATCTGTATGTGTGCGTGTGTATAATATATATATATATACATGTGTGTGTATGTACAGATATAAACCTACACATATACATGTATATAAACCTTTGTGTGTGTGTGTGTGTGTGTGTGTGTGTGTGTGTGTGTGTGTGTGTGTGTAATCAATGAGAATTTAGTTGGAGATAGAGTGCATTGAGATGAAAGGCAGTGAGCCATCCCAAGGTTTAGATAATTGTCTGACAAGGAAAAAAAAACAGTAAATTTGTTCAATAATTAAATGAGAGCACGCAGCTCTCTCAATCTGTCAAACTCAGTAGCACTGAGTGAGTCAGAGGCACTCTACTTAATTGACAAGCTCAGTAACTCTGACTCTCTAACTACATTCATTTCACTGACTCGATAACTCTGACCGACGGCGAGAAACTGCATTTAATTCGCTGACTCGGTAACACTGACTACGACAGGTACACTATATTTAATTCACGTACTCAGCTACGCTGTATTTAATTAACAAACTTACTGAATTTATTAGACACACTGCGTTTAATTCGAAGAGTCAGGAATACTGATTTATGTAGATACACTGTATTTAATTAACATTAACACTGGCGGAGACAGAGTCACTGTATTTACTTAACAAACTCATTAACACTGATTTGGTAAGAGACACGGAACTTAATTCCCAGATTCAGTAAAACTGATGCAAAGACACACTATTTAACTCTGTGTCTCAGTAACACTGACTGGGACAGCGATACTGTTTTTAATTCAGAAAATCGGGAACACTGACTGAGGCAGAGGTCATCTATTTAATTCACAAACTTAGGGACTTTGACTGGCACAGGGACAAAGTATTTAATTCACAGACTCAGTCACATTGACTGGAACAGGAACACTGTATTTAATTCACATACTCAGCAACACTCACTGGTGCAAAAACACTGTATTAGTTGACAAACTCAGTTAATTTGACTGGGACATGAACACTGCATTTAATTCACAAACTTGGCAGGTGTCATTGGTGCAGAGACACTGTATTTGATTCACAAACTCAGTAACATTGACTGGGACAGGAACAATTTATTTAATTCACAAACTCAGCAACACTCACTGGTGCAGAGACACTATATTAGTTGACAAACTCAATAACACAGACTCTGTATTTAATTAACAAACTCAGTAACATTGAATCAGTAACTCTGACTGAGGGAGAGAAACAGTATTTAATTCACGAACACAGTAACACTGACTGATACAGATAAATTGTATTTACTTCCCAAACACAGTAACACTGGCAGAGGCAGAGAAACAGAAGTTAATTCACGATATCAGCAAAATTGCCTGAAGGAATAGACCCTTTAATTTACTGACTCACTAACGCAGAGTGAGGCAAAGGCACTGCCGGGGACAGGGACACTGCATTTTATTCACAAACGCAGGAAGACTGACTAAGGCAGAGGTTTTCTATTTAATTCACAAACTCAGGAACAGTGATTGCTACAGTGACACTGTATTTCATTCACAAACTCAGCAATACTCACTGGTGAAGACACACTGTATTCAATTCACAAACTCAATAGCACGGACTGTGTATTTAATTAACAAACACAGTAACACTGAATCAGTAACTCTGACTGAGGGAGAGAAACAGTATTTAATTCACGAACTCAGTAACACTGACTGATGCAGGTAAATTGTATTTACTTCACAAACACAGTAACACTGGCAGAGGCAAAGTATTGAATTCAAAATTGACTGAAGTAGACCCTTTAATTCACTGAATCACTAACACAGAATGAGGCAAAGGCACTGCCCGGGTCAGGGATTCTGCATTTTATTCACAAACGCAGGAAGACTGACTAAGGCAGAGGTTTTCTATTTCATTCACAAACTCAGGAACAGTGATTGCTACAGTCACACTCAATTTAATACACAAACTCAGCAATACTCACTGGTGCAGAGGTACTGTATTTAATTACATGATTCACTAACAGTGACGAAGTCAGAGATTCCGTGTTTATTCACTGATTCAGTACTACTAAGTTGAGCAGAGCCACTGTTTTTAATTCGCAAAATCAATAACACTGACTGCTGCAGTGTCACTGTATTCAAGTCACTGACTCGGTAGCACTGACTGGAAAACATAAACTGTATATAGTTCACAAACTCAGTAAAACCGACGGGGACAGGGCCACCGTATTTAATTCACTGCCCTGAGTCGCACTGACCGAGACAGATGCACTGAATTGAATTCTCAAAATCTATAACACTGACTGGGATAAGTGACACTGTATATAATTCACAAACTCAGTAACACTGACTTGGGCAGACACACAATATTTAATTCACAGACTCAATAACACTGACTGGGCGAGAGATACTGAATTCAATTCACTAACTCAGTTACACTGACTGAGACAGAGGCATTATTTAATTCACTGACACAGTAACACTGACTGAGGCCGAGAAACTGCATTTTATTTGCTGACTCAGTAACACTGACATGAACAGGGACTCTGTATTTAATTCACAAACACTAATACTGACTGAGGCAAAGGCATTGTACTTAATTCACAAATTCAGTAACACTGATTCGGGCAGAGAGACTGTATTTACTTCGCAAAATCAGTAACACTGACTGGGACAGAGACAATGTGTTTAATTCACAAATTCAGTATCACTGACTGTGGTACAGACACTGCATTTAATTCACGGACTCAGTCACACTGACTGAGGGAGAGCCACTGTATTTACTTCACCAACTCAGTAACACTGACTATGACCGGGAAACTGTATTCAATTCACTGACTCAGTAACACTGACTGTGGGACAGAAATTGCTTTTGACTCTCAAACTCAGAAGCGCTGAAATGGGCAGGGATGCTGTATTTTATTCACAAACTCAGTAACACGGTCTGACACAAAGAAACACTGAATTTCGTTCACAAATTCAGTGGCACTAGCTGAAGTAGTGACAATGTATTTGATTCATGAACTTTGGAAAACTGACTGCGGAAGAGACACTTTATTTAATTCACTGACACAGTAACACTGTTTGTAATTCCAAAATCAGTAACACTGACCGAGGCAGAGGCACTGGAATTAATGCACAGACTCAGCAACACTGTCTGGGGCAGCGAACATCGTTCTTATTCTCAAACTCATAAACACTGACTGAGGCAGATGCATTACATTTAATTCTAAAACTATGTAACACCTACTGAGACAGTGATGGTAAAACTATGTAACACTGACTGAAGCAGAGGCACTATATTTAATTCAAAAACTCTGCATCACTGACTGAAGCAGAGGCACTATACTTAATTCATTGACTCAGTAACTCTGATTGGGGCAGACACTATTTAATTTACTTGCTCAGTAACATTGAGGCGGAAACACTGTAGTTAATACAAGCTCAGCAACATTGACTGGGACAGAGACACTGTTTTTAATTCACAAACACAGTAACACTGACTAGGGAAGAGACACTATATATAATTTACAACCTCATAAACACTGACTGGGACACGGACACTGTATTTACCTAATTGACTCAGTAACACTGACTGTAGTAGAGACTTTGAATTTAATTCACAAACGCAGCAACGCTCGCTAGGGCCGAGACACTGATTTCTTTGCAAGCTCAGTATTACTGTCTGGGGTAGGGAGACACTGTATATTATTCCCAGACTACGTAACACTGACTGAAACAAATGCACTGCATTGAATTCACTGACTTATCAACACTGACTAGGGCAGCGATACTGTATTTAATTCACAATATCAGTAACACTGACTGGGACAAGGACACTGCATTCAGTTCAGAAACTCAGTAATACTGACTGGGGCAGAGACAATGTGTTTATGTATATAAGTTCGTTCGCTGAGCCCAAAGCTGTGTTTCAGACATTTCGTCGCCATACGAGTAACATCACCAGTCAGAGTCTCTAGTGAAGAGCTGGTGGTACGTATCAGTTTGGTGTCTTAAGGTGGATGATGTCATTTTCAGTTCTTATATTCAAGCGAGGATAATTGGGGATTGAATTGATGTGTTTATTGATGAAGTTCCAGTTAGAAAGCCAAACGTGAGAGACCGTATTGTTGAAAAGGAGAGTGTGAAACGGACTGGTAAGCGAGAAAAGATACTTGTTAGGAAGGAAGATGTGTTGGACATTTTGAAAAACGTGAGGACAGACAAGTCCCCCGGACCTGACTGGATATATCCTAGGATTATGTGGGAAGCAAGAGAGGAAATTGCAGAACCGTTGGAAATGATCTTTTTGTCTTCACTGTCAACGGGGGTGATACCAGGGGACTGGAGAGTGGCGAATGTTATGCCCCCGTTGAAAAAAGGGAATAGGGATAACCCCGGGAATTACAGGCCAGTTAGTCTTACTTCGGTGGTAGGCAAAGTAATGGAAAGGGTACTGAGGGATAGGATTTATGAGTATCTGGAAAGACTCTGCTTGATTAGGGACAGCCAATACGGATTTTTGATGGGTAGGTCTTGCCTTACAAGTCTGATTGAATTCTTTGAGGTGGTGACCAAGCATGTGGTTGAGGGTAGAGCAGTGGATGTAGTGTACACGGATTTTAGTAAGGCATTTGGTAAGGTTCCCCATGGTAGGCTTATACAGAAAGACAGGAGGCATGGGATAGAGGGAAATTTGGCCAGTTAGATAGAAAACTGGCGAACTGGTCGAAGTCAGAGAGTGGTGGTAGATGGTAAGTATTCAGCCTGGAGCCCAGTTACAAGTGGAGTTCCTCAGGGATCAGTTCTGGGTCCTCTGTTGTTTGTAATTTTTATTAATGACTTGGAAGAGGGCGTCGAAGGGTGGGTCAGAAAATTTGCAGATGATACGAAGATTGGTGGAGTTGTGGATAGTAAGGAGGGTTGTTGTCGGCTGCAAAGGGACTTAGATATGATGCAGAGCTGGGCTGAGGAGTGGCTGTTGGAGTTCAACACTGTCAAGTGTGAGGTTGTCCATTTTGGAAGGATAAATAAGAATGCAGAATACAGGGTTAACGGTAGGGTTCTTAGTAAGGTGGAGGAGCAGAGGGATCTTGGGGTCTATGTTCATAGATCTTTGAAAGTTGCCACACAGGTAGATAGAGCTTGTAAGAAGGCCTATGGTGTATTAGCGTTCATTAGCAGAGGGATTGAATTCAAGAGTCGTGAAGTGATCTTGCAGCTTTATAGGACCTTAGTTAGGCCACATTTGGAGTACTGTGTGCAGTTCTGGTCGCCTCACTTTAGGAAAGATGTGGAAGTTTGGAGAGGGTGCAGAGAAGATTTACCAGGATGTTGCCTGGAATGAGTATAGGCCGTACGAGGATAGGTTGAGAGTGCGAGGCCTTTTCTCATTGGAACGGCGAAGGATGAGGGTTGACTTGATAGAGGTTTATAAGATGATCAGAGGAATAGATAGAGTAGACAGTCAGAAACTTTTTCCCCGGGTACAACAGAGTGTTACAAGGGGACATAAATTTAAGGTGAAAGGTGGAAGGTATTGGGGGGATGTCAGGAGTACCCAGAGAGTTGTTGGGGAATGGAATGCGCTGCCTGTGGGAGTGGCAGAGTCAGACTCATTGGTGACCTTTAAGCGGCAATTGGAGAGGTACGTGGATGTGTGCTTAAGCTAGGACAAATGTTCGGCACAACATCATGGGCCGAAGGGCCTGTTCTGTGCTGTATTGTTCTATGTTCTATGTTCTATGTCTCGTGCGTGTCCTTGTTTCTCCTGTCTGAGGATGTGTGTACTGCCCCAGTCCAAGTGGTGGAAACTAGTGAGTGTGGGTCCGGTCTTCTAGTGGCCAGTTGGTGTTCATGTATCCTGGTGGCAGGTTTCCTGCTAGTTTGTCCAATCTCGTTTTTCTAACGATTCTTGCAGCGTCTCATCATGTTAGCCCACAAACACACTTAAACCTGAAGGATCCAATAGATACCACCAGCAATTCTAACGTCATTTACAAATTACCATTCAAGAATTGTATAAATAAAAGACAACGGTCAAACTAGTAGGAAACTTGACACCAGGATATTAGAACACCAAGTACCCACCAAAATGCACGACCCACTCTCACTAGTTTCCATACATACACACAAAAAAGGACATCACTTTGACTGGGGAAGCACACACATCCTCGGACAGGCAAAAATTATGAGATACATGGCATTCTAATCAGAAATCCATTAATAAATACTTGGATTTAGATCCTATCTACCTTCCCTTGACAAAAAGAAACAGGAATGACATCACGCACCTCAAGAAACTAAGACCAAAAAATAGAGAGGCCAAACATAATACCAGCGCATCAACAGAGGCTCTCAAGGATGATGTTGCCTAGTATGGTGATGAAACGTCTGAAATAAACCTTTAAGCTCAGCGAACTAACTTACATACAAAACAATGCTGTCTGTCTCTCTGCCTGTTCAGGTTTTCCTGCATCATTAAATCAAACAGGGTAACCGCTATCCGAACCTCCACTCCTTCATCTTTCTATTTACTTTTTGCTTTGTGCTGCGACTTATGATCGTGGAAATTGGTCACTGCACAGTCTGGGAAAACACCAGGATGTTTCTGTTTTAATTCCTCAGTTTCTTAGTCTTTCTTGGCTTCGCAACAAGGAGTGACAATCCCACTTTGTATCCTGCCTATCATTCTCAAGAACAAACTGATTTCTGGAACTAACAACTCTGTCAATCACCCTGACTGTAACTTTCTCAGTTTTGTGTTGGCACTCCAACCAGATCTTACACAGGGGAACGCTAAATTCATGTACATCGATCCCACAGATTACCACACTCTTGGGTAAATGATCAGAAAATGTGCGTATTCGCTCATCTCTTACTAGCAGCGACTGATTCGTTTCAGTATCCTCAAAATTATAACGTTTTGTTCTTCTCTTCCTGATGTATCTGACTAAACTTTACACTCCCGTGCACTCTACTGCAATTCCTCAGCTCTCATTGGGGTTTCTTTTACTACCAATGCCACTGGCTTAGCTTTCTTGACAACATCTTTTCCCACAGCACCTTTCTTAAACGACGAGCACTGTCTCTTTACGTGTCCCACTTCACAACAATGAAAACACCTGAGGCTTTCACCTCCTTTTCACCTTCTTGGGCTTCTTTCTTAACCTGTGGTAGACACTTGCCAGTGATCCCTACTCTTTGTTTCGCAGTGTAGAATCTCCTCTTATCCAAACGTCTACCCCTCACCAGACGAAATTATGGTCGGAGATTGTCTTATGCATCAACATGTACTCATTTGCGAATTCTGCTGCCCTTCTCAGTTCCTGAGGTTTCTGTTCCTCCACGTTAATTCTTACCAATTTTGGAAGTGCGTTTTTACACTCCACAAGCAGAATAGACTCTCTGAGAGCCTCAAAGTTCCAATCTATATTTAAAGCACGCATCTATCGATCAAAAAGACGATATTTTATTCTTTCGAACTCAATGTATGTCTGGCCTCGCCCCTTCTTTATGTTTCTGCACCGTTGTCTATACGCTTCTGGTAACAATCCATATGCACCCCGTCAAACGTCTTTACAATCTCTTTATACTTCACCAAATAGCGCGGCAAATGCCTCACTAGCTCTGCCTATTAGTTCAGTCTGAACTGGCACTGCCCATAAATATTCAGACCACTCCATCTGCCTCGCCAATTCTTAAAATGAAATAAAGAAGGCTTCAACATCTTTTTCATCACAATGTGGCAGAGTTTTGACATATTTGTGCATATCAATGCATTCTCTTTTAATCTACATCTTCTTAACTTGAAATGCTGACTAAGTCGCAATACCTTAGGCGGCACGGTGGCACAGTGGTTAGCACTGTTGCCTCACAGCACCAGAGAGCACCAGAGACCCGCGTTCAATTCCCGTCTCAGGCGACTGATTGTGTGGAATTTGCCCATTGTCTGCGTGGGTTTCCTCCGGGTGCTCCAGTTTTCTCCCATAGTCCAAAGATGTGCAGGTCAGGTGAATTGGCCATGCTAAATTGCCCGTAGTAATGGGTAAGAGGTAAATGTAGGGGTATGGGTGGTTTGCGCTTCGGCGGTTCGGTGGAGACTTGTTGGGCCGAAGGGCCTGTTTCCACACTGTAATGTAATCTAATCTAGTCTCACGCTCAAATTCTCTTCATTTTATCTTAGCTCAGAACCTTCTCTCTCTATCTTTTTCACCTCTCTTTCTCTCTCCCTTTCTTCTCTCACACTTTGCTCAGCCAAGAATCTTCTCTCTCTGTCTTTCCTCCCTCTCTCTTTATACTGTGCCTCTTTCTCTCTCTATTTTTTATCTTCGAGCTCCATTTTCCGAAATTGTGCTTCATGATTTTCGACATCAACTGAAGTTGCCTGTTCCTCTGACGCATCTAAGTTTTCGAGTTACTCTATTACAATGACAGCTTTACTTTTTTCTTTGGTTAAACACAAATCGAACATCTTTGCTAATTTCAACTATGAGCTTTTTTCTTTCCTTCTAACATTTCTCGGCAAATTTGGGAATCAATACAAGACACTGAAGCTCTTTAACAATATTAAGAGCCATTTCTCTCACTTCTAATTTAATCAATCACAAGTCACCGAAATTAAACAAATCATGACACCTGGATGTAAGTTTGCTCGGTGAGCTTGCGGGTTCATTTCTAGAAGTTTTGATACCCTACTCTGTAATATCTTGCATTAGCTACCGGGTGAAGCACTGCCGATAATTCATGCTTTCTATTTGTATGTTTAGGTTTCTTTGGGTTGGTAATGTAATTTCCTGTGGTGATGTCATTTCCTGCGGTGATGTTTTTCTGCTCTTTTTTTGAGGAGATTGTCGAAGGGATCTGACTCGATGTGTTTGTTGATAGAGTTCCGGTTGGAATGCCATGCCTCTCGGAATTCTCGTGCGAGTCTCTGTTTGGCTTGTCCTAGGATGGATGTGTTGTCCCAGTCAAAGTGGTGTCCTTCCTCATCCATATGTAAGGATTTCAGTGAGAGTGGGTTATATCATTTTGTGGCTAGTTGATGTTCATGTATACTGGTGTCGATGTTTCTGCCTGTTTGTCCTATGTAGTGTTTGGAACAGTAGTGTTTCCAGCTCAGTGAACCAACATACATCCAGAACTTAAACCTGACCTACAAAGCATCTCAAAACTCGCTCATTATCATACCTACATTTTTTTTGGACTAGCCACGTTACCATAAATCAAGAACATTCCTGAACTGACAGCCAGACGACTACGCCCACTAGGACTCATAACAGCACACAAACCAACAACCACTCTCGGAAACAACTCACCAGGACAAAGGACCCGATACCCAGCATGAGCAAAACGAATGTAGTGTACAAAATCCCATGCAAGGACTGCACAAAACACTACATAGGACAAACAGGAAGACAGCTAACGATCTGTATCCATGAACACCATCTAGCCACGAAACGGCACGACCATCTATCCTTAGTAGCCACACACGCAGATGACAAGTAACATGAGTTCGACTGGGACAACACTACTATTATAGGACAAGCCAAACAGAGAACAGCCAGGGAATTCCTAGAAGCATGGCACTCATCCACAGATTCTATCAACAAACACATTGACCTGGACCCAATATACCGACCACAGCAGCGGACAGCTGGAACTGACAACCGGAAGCGGCAGCCACAAACCACTATAAATGCCAGAGGAAACAACACAGAAGCGCTTCACAGGAGGTTGTAAGTAATGAGGATGTCACCTAGACAGCAGATGAAACGTCTGCAACACAAATTCCCAGCTCGGTGAACAGAACCACAACAACTGTGTCAGGAAACCCTCCCACATACATTGGACAAAAACGGATCCATCCGACAAACGAGAGATATAACATTTACAATCAATGTTGGGGAAGTTAAAGTACCCCATAATGATCACCATATTCCTTTCACTCCTACCCAGAATAATGTTGCTAACCTTCTCTTCCATTTCCCTGGTTCTCTGCGGAGGTCAATAAAAACCTCCAAGAATTGTGACCTCTCGTCTCCTGTTTCTAAACACAGCCCACACTACCTCAATAAACGAGTCCTCATCAAACGTTCTCTCAGCCACCGTTATGCTATCTTTGACGAACAACGCCATGCCTCTCCATCTTTTATCCCCTTGCCTGTTTGTAATGAAAGATCTAAATCCTGGAACCTGCAATATCCATTCCTAACCTTGCTCTATCCATGCCTGTGAAGTAGCCACAACATCGAATTCACAGGTATCCATCAATGCTGCAAGCATAATGTTATGCAAGAGTTTCAGAGTTGTTTAAATATATAAAAAAATAGATACCCCGTAATTGAGTTACTGAATGGAATGTTAAACAGAAGTTTTGGAGTCGGTAATACATGTAAACCCGATACCCGGGAGTGAGTTACAGACATCAATTTTATGCAAGAGTCTCAGAGTGCGTTATCTATATAAACCAGATACCTGGGAGTGCATTACAGATTGGGAAGTTATGCAGGAGTTTCGGATTCTGCTATATTCACAAACCAGATATCCGGGAGGGAGTTTAACACTGGAATGATGTACAGAAGTTTTGGAGTGGTTGATATATAAGAACCAGATACCCAGGATGAGTTACGGATTGGAAGAGATACAGGAGTTTTGGAGTGGGTTTGACATTTATAAACTAGATACTTGGGAGAAGGTTACAGACTGCAATGTTACACAAGAGTTTTGGTGTGGGTTACGTAGAAAAACCTGATACCTGAGAGGAAGTTACAGACTCGAATGTTTTACAGGGTACTTGGAGTGGGTTATGCGAATAAATCAGATATTCAGGAGAGAGTTACGTAGTGGAATGTTATGCAGGAGTTTTGGAGTGGATTACATATATCAAACAGATGCGTGGGAGGGAGCTAGACACGAGTTTCGGGGTATGTTATATATATATATAAACGAGACACCCAGGAGGGAGTGACAAACTGTAATTTAATGCAGAAGTTTCGAAGTTGGTTTTATATATATAACACAGTCTGGAATATTATGCAGGAGGTTTGGTGTTGGTTTTATATATATAAACCTGATACACGGGAGTTACTTACAGATTGAAATATTTACAGGAGTTTTGCAGTGGGTTGTACATATAACACAGATAACCAGGAGGGAGTTAAGACTGGAATGTTATACGGGAGTTTCGGGGTGTGTTATATGTATAAGCCAGATAACCGGGAGGGAGTTGCACTCTGGAAAGTTATGCAGGAGTTTCAGAGTGATTTATTTCTATAAATCAGATACCCAGGAGGGGGTTGCAAACTGGAATGCTATGCAGGAATTTTGGAGTGGATTATACACATATAGGCCAGATCCCCGGCAATGACCTACAGACTGGAATGTTATACAGGAGTTGATTGTATATATAAAACATATATCCAGAAGTGAGTCACAAACTGGAATGTTATACAAACGTTTCACAATGGGTTATATATATTTAAACCAGACACCCGTGAGGCAGTTACAGACCTGGATGTTATTCAGGAGTTTCAGATTGAGTTTTACATATATGTGACAGATAGCGTTGAGTGACGTGGATTTGGAATCTATTGGATGTGATAGAGATAACAGATACTCTGGAGTGTCATGATTTCGAGAAGTCGGTGTTGCACTGGGATGAACAATGTTAAAAGTCACACAATGCCAGGTTTTGGTCAAACAGGTTTAATTGGAAGCAATAGGTTTCGGAGCATTGCTCCTTCATCGGTTAGCTGTGGAGAACACCATTGTAAGTGATAAAATTCATAGCAAAAGATAACAGTGGATATAACTGAAATTATACATTGAAAATGCCTTGATTTTTTAAGTCTCTCGTCTGTTAGGTGGAGCACGAGGGTGCAAGCGGGCATCAGAGCCGCCCTGCTTTTGCCACGGGACTATGCCTACATCAGAAAACGATAAGAATTCATTTTGTGTTTTAAACAGCAGTCGCAACTTTAAACCCACAGAACTCAGCAGCTGCAGGTCCGCTCACGTGACCGCGAGATAGGAGACAGAGGACAGATAAAATCCACACTAGACCAACACTACCCATGACTCATGGACCAAAACTCCGGAATTAATTAATATGGAAACCCATCTCCTAATCACATCAAGAGACTGACTGAAACACACCCATACCCATCGATACAGAGCCACCCTGACATACAGGACAGCCATCCACCAGACAGGAACGGACAGACCAATACACACCAAAACCCCAAGAGAACAAAGGGGGGTGCTAGCCCCTGCCCTCACAGAGAGAGACAAGCAGATAATACCCGGACCCGTTTTACATAAACCAATTAGCACCCTATTGTGCGTGCCCTGCAACTCTCCTGGGACGGCAGGAAACATTCTATTTGCACCTACTCCAGTGATGATGGGGAACTATCATCCCATTCATCCTCAAATTCCACACATCCTGACAACTAAAAGTATATAATATGTAGCTGCGCGCGGGAACAGCAGAGCAGCTGAGATTCGGACCTCAGTTTGTCTCCGCCGCCGTTACTGTAGCAATAATCATTACCGATTGTTGAACCGCACTCTGGGGTCGGACTGATATTATTTCATCCGCGCTAACAAGGGTTTCACATTTTCATATATAAATCACATTTTTTTTAAAAAGTCACATTCTCAGGTTAACTGCAACAATTGGTGTCAGTCATTTAAGATGTTGAAGGTGTTACCCCTTGTATTCTGTTGTCGGGTGCCATAATGTTGAGACTGATTCTTATCTAAAAAATGAGTTAACAGTCTTACATGGATTCATTCAGTTTCTGAGCAAAGTACAATGTAATTCTGTCACAACAGCTTCGCTTCACTTGGAGGTCACCACTGATGATGTTCCCGAGCCTGGGAATGAATCTGAATATCAAACCTACTGCTCAGCTAGCAAACCTACACCCTAAGTGTAACTACAAATTCACCCCACAAACCTATACGTGTATGTGTGCATGTGTGTGTGTATGGATGTGTGTGTTTCTAGGGTGTGTGCCTGTGTGAGAGAGAGTGTATATGTGTGTGTGAGTCTAAATGGGTCTACGTCTGTGACAGGATGCATGAGGAAGTGTGTGTGTCTAGGAGTGTGTCTGAGTGTCTGGGTGCTTGTCTGTGAATAGGTGTGTCTGTGTGTATAGCAGCACGCTTGCGTTTGTGTGTGTATCTGTGTGTGTGTCTGAGGTAAATGGTTGTGAGTGTCTGTGAGAGAGAGTGTATATATGTGTGCGTGAGTGGAAAGGGGTCTAAGTCTGTCAGAGGTGCATGTGGGAGTGTGTGTGTTTCTGTAGGAGTGTGTGCGAATGTCTGTGTGCGTGTCTGTGTATAGGTATGTCTGTGTACATGTGTGTATATAGGAACGTGTGTGTGTGTGTGCGTGTGTGTAGGAGCGTCTGTGTGTGTATATAGTGCAATTGTGGTCAACTGTAGTGTGACATGAACCCAAGATCCCGGGTGAGGCCCTCCCTACGGAACTTAGCTATCAGCTTCTGCTCTGCCACTTTTTGCTGCTGCCTTTTCCCAAAGTCTGCCTTGGAGAATGGTCACCTGAAGGTCTGAGGTCGAATGTCCTGGACAGCTGAAGTATTCTCCTACTGGAAGGGAACACGCCTGACTGTTGATAGTTGTGTGGTGCCCATTCAGCTGTTGACATAGCCCCTGTCGGTTTCACCAAAGCACGATGCCTCAGGGCGTCCTTGCCTGTAGCGTATGAGATAGGCAACACTGGCTGCGTCGCATGAGCACCTGCCAAGTACATGGTGGGATGTGTCCCCACGTGTAATGTACACCTTGAATGGCTCTCCTGCTCAACATCTTCTCTCGCCTGCGTTATTTTGGCTCTCAGATTAAATCACCACTAATCGCTTTTCTCTGACAAGAAAATAGTCCAAAAGGTCTGTTCAGACTATGGCAACATACCTCAGTACTGAACCTTTTATCATGTAGCATTCCTTCATGTCTGACCCCATTACATTTAGTCTCTGTACCAGAACACATTCACAGACAATGAGTTGCACTCTTAGGAACAAATGTCTGACTTTAAGGTATTCACTCATTATTGGTCATGAGGGCTCCTGCATCGGGGGCTCTCATTGTGCTGCACTATCTGTACTGACCCTTTAATATGTGACCCACACTCAGTTCTGATGTCCATGCAATGAGACACCGCCACAGAATTGACCCTCTGACAAATACTCACTGTCTCAAATGTACCCTCTGACAATGGGGCACTCAATCAGGACTGACCCTCTGGTAGATCTACAATATCTCGTTATTGACGCACTAATCATGTCGCACACCCTCTATTCCAACTTCTGAAACATGAGACATTGGCTCAGGATTCATTTTCTGACAATGGTGCACTCTCACAATTCTGACCCTCTGGAAATGAGTCTCTCCCTCAGTGTTGAAGCTCAATGAGTGTTTCAATGCATCTGTACTGACGCTTTAATAGATCTCCGCTATCTCAGTACAGACCCTCTACTTGTGTGGAAGTCTTTTAATACTCATCCCAGTACAATGAGGCATTGTCTCAGTATTGACCCATTTTGTATTACATTGCACAAATTCTCCCATTATCCGAAATACTGAAGTGCAGTCAGATTGTAAGAACTGTGAAAACGCATTATTGTGAGACGTTCAATTCTCAGGCGGTACCTTGTTTTGAGATTTTCGGAACTGAGGGATTCCCTCATGATTTGCAGGTGAGTACTGAGGTACTGCAGCAAAATATAGGAGAATTGTTTCAGTGTAGCACGGAACAGGAGTATTGGGGCAGGCTAATACTGATTGGGAGATTTAGAGTCAAGAACCTCAAAGTGGGAGAATCAGTAAATGGGGAATTAGCGTAGCTCAGCAGTTCGTGCAAAATCTGTTCAGGACTTCTGTAAATGCAAATATTATAGCAGAGTGCCAATAACGTAGGAAATTGGAGCAGGGCCCGAGTAAGTATGAGAACATGGACAGTGAATCAGTAACTAAGAGAAACATTGCAAAGGAGCAATCGTGGAGATTTGTTACATTAAACGAAAAAAGTGAGTAGGACACCATGTGAACGATGTGTATCTGAAAATAACTTGGGAGAATTGGGAAAACACAATACTCAGTGGGAGAGTTGGTGCAGTTCACCACGAAAGGAAGGATTTGTGCAGGGTTGTTAATTTGGAGATTTAATGCAGATGACACCAAAATTAGAGAATTCTGGCAGTGATCACAAAATGGGAGAATTGTGGCACGGAAATACTAATGGATGAACTGATGCATAATGGGACTAATTTAGAATTGGGACATGGCGTCAGTAAATGGAAGAATTAGAGTAGGGCATCAGTAAATGGAAGAATTAGTATGGGGTATGAATAAGTGGAAGGATTGGTGGACATTAGTAAATGGTACGCATCACAGTGCCATTACATTAGAAGATTGATTAGATTACATTACAGTGTGGAAACAGGTCCTTCGGCCCAACATGGGAATACAGACCCGCCGAAGCGCAACCCACCCATACCACTACATTTACCCCTAACCTAACACTACGGGCAATTTAGCATGGCCAATTCACCTGAGCTGCACATCGTTGGACTGTGGGAGGAAACCGGAGCACCCGGAGGAAACCCACACAGACACGGGGAGAACGTGCAAACTCCACACAGTCAGTCCCCTGAGGCGGGAATTGAACCTGGGTCTCAGGCGCTGTGAGGCAGCAGTACTGTACCACCGTGCCGCCCACTTGATGCAAGTGTTAATAAATTAAATAGTGGAACAGAGCAGCTGTAAATTGGAGAATGGGAGAATTTGGGCTGTTCCAGGATTTGTCCAAGATTGGCAAAAGGGAGAATTGGTACAGAGCAGCAGAGCGCTAAAGAGAGTCGGAGTGATTTTCGATACAGGAACAGACAGTTCAGTTCCGTCCGTACCTCAATTTAAAAATTCGATAGGGGACAACTGACATGGACAATCGTTGTCGGGAATTATTTAATGGAAGAATTGTGCGACGGCTTATCTAAATATTAAAAAATGGAACACAACAACAGATAATGGAATAATTGTTGCGGTGTAACATTAACTGAGAGAATTGTGGCAGGACAATACAGGATGGGAGAATTAGCGTATGGCATGGTTAAATTGAAGAATTCGGCTCTGGTACTCAATTACGACAAAGACAATCACGTTTCACGGACACTCTAACAAGTCATTCCCTTAGGAATGTAACTCTGACAATAAGGCACTTCTTCACTTTTAACTCTCTGAGAACGAAGCACACCCTCAATACTAAGGTTCGGACCGTGCTTCAATAACGCAGTACTGATGCTCCAAATGTGGAACAAACCCTCAATTTTCACCCCATTACAAAGAGGCCGTGGTAGTGCATTCAACCTCTATTCCTAATTCACTCACTCATGCCACAGTGTGGGGTAATTTCTTGTGTCTATTGTCAAGGAAGAAATAGCAGGGCATCTCGAAAGAAATTGGACAGAATCAGCATGGCTTCATGAAGGGCAGGTCCTGAATGCAAAATCTTTTAGAATTCTATGATGGCAATACGATCATGGTGTATAACGGGACACAGGGAATTGGTGTAGCTAGATTTCCAAACTGCCCTTGACAGGTTGCCGCACAGGGGCTGGCAGCAAACGAATGCATGCTGTCAAGGGTAAAATATGAGCATAGATTGAGGATTAGTTGCCCAACAGGAAGAGAAGAGCACGGATAAATGAGTGCTATTCTGTTGTCCATCAACGGTGTGCCTCAGGGACTTTTACTGGGACTGCAATTACTGACAACTTATATGGATGATTTGGAGTTGGGAGCCATATGCAGCGTGTCAAGGTTTGAAACTGACACACAGATGAGTAGCAGAGCAAAGTGTGCAGAGGACTGTGAAAATTTGCAAAGGAAGATTAAAATATTAATTTAATGGGCAATAGTCTGGCAGATGGAATACAATGTTAATAAATGTGAAATCACACATTTTTGTAGAAATAAAAGTTAAAAAGTAGCTTATTACGTGAATGGTAAAACATTGCAGCATGCCGCCATGCAGAGGGAATTTGATATACTTATATGTGAATCACAAGGTTGGACTGCAGGTGCGACAAGTTACAAGCAATGAAATGTAATTTCGTCTTTAATTGTTGAAGAGATTGAGTTTAAAAGCAGAGAGGTTAAATTGCAACTGTACAATGTGCTAGTGAAGCTCATCATGCGGTAATGTGTGCACTTTTAGTATTCTCACTTGATAAATGATATATTGAAATGGAGGGAGAGCACAGAAGTTTCACGAGGTTGATTCCGGATTTGAAGGTGTTCGTTGATGACATGAGAATAAATAGACAATAGACAATAGGTGCAGGAGTAGGCCATTCTGCCCTTCCAGCCTGCACCACCATTCAAAATGATTATGGCTGGTCATCCTTAATCAGTATCCTGTTCCTGCCTTATCTCCATAACCCTTGATTCCACTCTCCTTGAGAGCTCTATCCAACTCTTTCTTAAATGAATCCAGAGACTGGGCCTCCACTGCCCTCTGGGGCAGAGCATTCCACACAGCCACCACTCTCTGGGTGAAGAAGTTTCTCCCCATCTCTGTCCTTAATGGTCTACCCCGTATTTTTAAGCTGTGTCCTCTGGTTCAGCACTCACCCATCAGCGGAAACTTGTTTCCTGCCTCCAGAGTGTCCAATCCTGAAAGAATCTTATACGTCTCAATCAGATCCCCTATCAGTCTTCTAAACCCAAGGGTATACAAGCCCAGTCGCTCCAGTCTTTCAGCGTAAGATAGTCCTGCCATTCCAGGAATTGACCTCGTGAACCTACGCTGCACTCCCTCAATAGCCAGAATGTCTTTCCTCAAATTTGGAGACCAGAACTGCACACGGTTCTCCAGGTGTGGTCTCACCAGGGCCCTGTTCAGCTGCAGAAGAACCTCTTTGCTTCTATACTCAATCCCTCTTGTTATGAAGGCCAGCGTGCTATTAGCCTTCTTCATGACCTGCTGCACCTGCATGCTTACCTTCATTGATTGGTGTACAAGAACACCCGGATCTCTTTGTACTGCCCTTTTATTTAAATTGATTCAATCTAGGTAGTAATCTGCCTTCCTGTTCTTGTCACCAAAGTGGATAACCATGCATTTATCCACATTACACTGCATCTGCCATGCATCTGACCACTCACCTAACCTGTCCAGTTCACCCTGTAATCTCCTAAAATTCTCCTCACATTTCACCCTGCCATCCAGCTTAGTATAATCAGCAAAGGTGCTAATGTTATTACTAAAACCATCTTCTATATCATTAACAGAAATTGTAAAATAAATTGAGATTATATCCAAAATTGAGAAGAATGAGTGCGGATCTTATTGGAAAGATACAAAAAAAGAAGAGAATTATGAGATAGAAGTAGACAGCATGCTTCCATTGGCGGGTGAAACGAGGACAAGAGGGCACAGCCTCAAGATTAGAAGGAGACGGTTTAGGACTGAATTGAGAAGGAATTTCTTCAACCAGTGGGTTGTTACTCAATGGAACTGCTTGCCCGACGAAGTAGTTGATGTTACATCTCTCAATGTTTTTAAAGCTAGGGCTGATTTTTGTTTGAACACTAAAGGAAGTAAATAATATCTTCAGGAGGGTGGTTAAGTGGATGTATGTCCATGGAAAGATCAGCCATGAACTTAGTGAATGGCACAACAGTCTCGAAGGCCCGTATGTCATACACTTGATACTAGTTCTCATGTCCTCTGAATGTATGTGTCACATTTTCCGCCATTGTAGGGAAAGCATCCATGGGGCTGTGGGGGAGGTGTTGAGATTGAAGACAGAGTGCACCACTCTGCCCCGGAGGGAATGATCCCTGGGGAATGCGGATAAGGGTGGGGAGGGGAATATATGTTTGTTAATAGTATTTCGCTGAAGGTGGTCGAATTCGTAAAATATTTCGTTGATCACTTGGAGTACCACAGCGCTTATGGTTCCAGACCAAGTTCTGAAAAAATGGGATGTGACTGGATAGTTGCTTGATGATGGACATTTGCAAGATGGGCCCAAAGTTCTTCGGTGCTGTAAAAGTTACAATGTCTTTGAGAAACTAACTTCTCCAGACATATAGCACTGTTGCCTAAAAAGTGGGTCACAGTCATGGATTTTCTTGAACGCTAAAGCCTGTCTCTCACATAATCTGCGATACACACCACCTATGATTAGTCACCGGCAGTCTCCATTCACCCTCCTAGTTGGAGCGTTATTCACCTCATTGTTATTCACCTCATGTTCTTCTCTTTCTTTGTGTTCTTTCCCGATCAACTGTTTACTCATTTACAACACAGAAAGAGACATGATGCGATAGTTCCTGCTCGCCTGGATAATTGCAGTGTTAAAGATGCATAGGAGAAGCACAGCATATTAGTCAGCATCTGAATAGCAAGAGATATTTAAATCATAACCATCTTGAGGAATCCTGACTGCAGTTGCAACAATACTGAAAAGCTCAACACCAACCAGAACAGAGCAGCTGAATTGATCGGCAACACAGAACTAATAAAACATCGACAAATATCCATTCCCTCCACAAACTTTCAGACATGCAGTCTGTACCATTCACAAGATGCACTGCAGATATTCACCAAGGCTCTTAAAACCGTAACCTTCAAACTCACAACTACTTCCATCCGAAAGCAAAAGTGTCGTAGATAAATAGGAAAGACCTACAACCCACTTATCATCCTGATCTGGAAATACATTGCCGTTCCTCCAGAATCACTGGGTCAAAATTGTGGATTTCACTCCCCTATAATTTGGGTCTACCGACAGAACATGGAAACGAAGGTTCAAGAGGAATGCTCATCATCACCCTGTCCAATCAAATCAGAATGAACAATAAATGCTGACCTGTTCCGGAATACCCACATCCGATGAAGAATGAAAATCATATGCTTTGGTGTTTTGAGAAGTACTCTCTTCCTGTGATATTTCTGTTTTTGTGAGAGGTATCAAAGATGAGGATTTGCAGTTGGGAAACTGAAACGTATCATCACATCAGAATTTGATGGAGCTGCTTTGCTCAATGTCACCTGAACCTCAACGGCCTTTGAAAATGAAAGGAGAAAGCTATATTCACAGTGGAGTGAAACTATTCACTATCTGAACTATCGAGACGTAATTGGAGGGACGCTGGATAGAAGCTGAGGTAATGTGATGTCAATGGAAACGATTCAATTACTTGTCTGCCCTGAAAATGCATCAGTGCAACCACACTGCAGAAAAGGCATTCAACTGTTCCGAGTGTGGAAAGGGATTTGCTCAGTTTTCTAACTTGTTGACTCGCCAGTGGGTTCACAAAGGAGAAACTATTTAATTGTCCAGAATATGGAAAATGCTTTAGACGTTCTATCGAACTGTTGTACCATCAATGTGTTCACACAGATGAGAAACCATTCAAGTGTTTTCACAGTGGGAGTGGATTCAGGCCGTCATTTGATCTTACTTTACATCTGCGAACTCAGTGGAGAAACGCCGTTCACCTATTCCACGAATAGGAAAGGATTCATTCAGTCATTCAGTCTGCTGAGACACCATGGAGTTCATGCAGAGGAGAGACCATTCAGTATTCAGTGAACCGTCATGAAGCACAGAATAAGAACAGTGTCAGAGGACATGTCAGGGACAGCACCAGAAACACAACAGAAATGCTGCTCTGGGATACTATTTTGGATGAATTTCTCAATAAGCAATAGAGTTTTTCATGTGTTCCATCAGGAGTTACCACACACAAGGAAGTAACCAGTGCTGCAGACGGTTATAGTATCCCACTTGCAACCCACAGAATCAGAGACATTCAGTATTCTGTTTATAACTACAAGGAACAACTGTCCGTGGCGTTTACTGGCTAGATGAAATTTATAAATGCATCTCGCTAGTTGTCAGCCTCTTTCTCCTATTTCGTATTTCATGCACTCCCTGCGTGGAATCTCGTCAACCCCGTTTATCCTGCACATGATGGGTATTGGGTCTTGTATTCTGGTGAGTTGTTGTCTGAATGAGGATCTTGGTTTCTGTGCTGTCATAAGTCCGAGTGTTGGGAGGAGTCTGGATATTGTTTCCCCAATTTTTTTTATTACAGGGAAGCATGATTTTAAAATTGCCTCATGACATATCCTCGTTGCGAAGTTTGTGTGCCATGCAACTGCGAATGAAGGTGTGGGGATATCGGTTCTTGGCAAAGAATTTGTGTGGACGTCAGTCAAGCAGTCCCTCGTAGCAATACGTACAGATGGCAAGGACCACACATTCGACGAGAACAGCACAACAATAATAGCACAGGGCAAACAGAAAGCAGTCAGACAATTTCCGGAAGCAGGGCTCGCATCCATGGATTCCAAACATTGGACCCAATCTGCAAGTCCAACAACCGGAAGCAGCAGGAATGAAACCAAATGAATTCGTTCCAAAACAGGTCAGCAGCGCTTCACTGGATCCTCTACAGCGCTGAGAATGTCACCCAGAAAGGTGAGGAAAAGGCTGCAAACCACCTTCCCAGCGCGACCGAAATTTCCAACAAGAACTCCAGAGGCACTCGAGCATCACATCATTCCGCTCCAAAGCACTCCGTTTTTCCACAGCAGAGATGTGCGCCCTCAACTCACGCGTGAAAGGTGAGGATACAAAATCCTACACTACCAAGGACGGTAGTAAGAGTGAGGGCAACAGCTGCAACTGTCATTGGCAGCCACAAACACTCTCTTTGAAAGGTACCTTTTCGTGTGAAGGTCTGTACAGCAGTAGAATACGGGCCAAAGCAGCTTACGCTGGGTATTAATATTCTGGACAATGTGAGTTTTTCATCGTTTTCCCTGAAAGTGAATGGACGTCGTTATTTCACAACTGTTGTGAAGCCAGATCCTGCACTGAATCTGCTCTCTGTTTTTTGTTGTTGTAGCGAAAAGGTGGGCATTTGCAAGATGAAACTTTGTTATATTTCTCTCATTTCCTTCATTACTATCCTGGTGAGGGAGGCTGGAGATTGGCTCTCCCGATCATATGGAGGCGCCAGCGCATCCACGACCTAATTTAATCGAGAATATAATTGGTAATTTCACTTTTCTGCACCGGCAGATGGGCATTTAGAAATTAATCTAAACATATTTGCCAATATTTACCCATATTTGCCAATATTTGTCCCTTATCTCTACGAACACTCCCTGTTTGTATACCCATTCAGATGCCGGTGAAATGTTGTGAGTGCACCAAACTCTGCCACTAAATGTGTAAATTTATTCAACATGCATAAACGTTTTGTGTGAGAAAACAAGTGTCCCTCACATCCCTTTCAAATTTTACCGCTCTCACATTAAACCTATGCTATCTACATTTGAACTTGTGTGCCTTTGAAAAAGTACTGCTTGACTATGTACTCTGCCCGTCTTCCTCATAAACGTTTAAAGGACATCCCTATGGCCTGAAGCCGCAGAGAAAACTGTCGAAGAATATTCAGATTCTCAGTAATGTCCAAACCGTGCAACCTTTCAATTCATTGTAAATATTTTCTAAATTGAATGTGTTAGTGGTAACTGCCTGAAGTGAAGCGAAGCAAAGCTGAAACATTAGTCATGATAGGTTTGGTGCTTCATTGTCGAACGGTAGCATTGCCGAGCGTTTTAAAGTGCTGGATTTAGGCTCTAGTCTCTGTTGTGTTGTGGGTTCAAAACACACTGCTACCAAGTTTGCAATTGAACTAGCGCAAGCAGTTTTGCATGACAGAGCTACACAGGTCCTGGTTATGTTTTATTACAATGTTTGTTGCTGCTCTCTGCGATAAACACGGGAAAATTAGCGACTGACTCTAAAAATAGTGAGAGCTCCTGCTGTCCACATCCTTTTTTTTTATAGATTAGATTACAGTGTGGAAACAGGCCCTTCGGCCCAACAAGTCCACACCGACCCGCCGAAGCGAAACCCACCCCATACCCCTACATTTACCCCTTACCTAACACTAGGGGCAATTTAGTATGGCCAATTCACCTGACCCTGCACATCTTTGGACTGTGGGAGGAAACCGGAGCACCCGGAGGAAACCCACGCAGACACGGGGAGAACGTGCAAACTCCACACAGTCAGTCGCCTGAGGCGGGAATTGAACCCGGGTCTCTGGCGCTGTGAGGCAGCAGTGCTAACCACTGTGCCACCGTGCCGCCCATCCTCTCGGCCACTTCGCTTTTGGATGCATACATGGACAATTTTGGTGCCAGTTTCTGTGTCTCAAATAGTCAGAACATTTGGCTGAAAGGGCGGTAGTCCTAGCTCACACAGGGCACAAAGCCTCAAATATTTCAGCTCAAGCATTGAGACCGACCATGTATCAATATTACAACCACGAGAACTCATTCATGATTGACCCTGAGTCTTCAGTGAGTGCGACGGTTACATGCAGCAGAATGTGACCCCACTCTCTGCAAACCCCCGCTGCCAACAGAAAGCGGCCAATGCAGCTTCAATTAGCGGCTTCGTGCCCAGCCTTGGCATAGCTCATGGAAACCCTTCCTCAGGAACGGCTATTACCGTGTGAAAGATTCAAAAATTCGACTTTAAATTGGAACTGGCCTCTGAAGATTTTCCTGTCCTTGAAACGTTTTATAATCAATACTCCTGACTCGAAAATAAGAAGTGGTAATAGTTTTAAGCAGGAAGAACAAATAAAGTGTTGATTGTAAGCACTCTGTCTCGTCAGCAGATGGGATTCCCTACACTGTAGTCAGAAAAGATTTAGATTGCTTAGGTAATTTCCCGATTGATTTGCTGTCTGCCCGAGTGACTGTGAAACACTTTGGCGACCTCAGGATCAGGGTCAAAATATGAAAGTATTGACATAGAATCTTAAGTCCCAGCGCAAGTCTGAAATGGATTGTAATGGTCTGAAGGGATAACATCTGAGAAGTAAAAGGTGTGAATATTAGATTACTTACAGTGTGGAAACAGGCCCTTCGGGCCAACAAGTCCACACCGATCTGCCGAAGCGTAACCCACCCATACCCCTACATTTACCCCTTTTAACCTAACACGACGGGCAATTTAGCATGGCCAATTCACCTGACCCGCACATCTTTGTGACTGTGGGAGAAAACCGGAGCACCCGGAGGAAACCCACGCAGACACGGGGAGAATGTGCAAACTCCACACAGTCAGTCGCCTGAGTCGGGAATTGAACCCGGGTCTCTGGCGCTGTGAGGCAGCAGCGCTAACCACTGTGCCACCGTGCCGCCCACAAATTGTTATTTGTAATTGGGAGGAATGAACACAATTCTTGAAAATTGCTGGATGAACTACACTCAGTATGAAATAGCAAGCTTGCCAATTGCTACACTGGCCTGGCTAGCTATGTCGGTAAAGCTTGAGACTCTTAATTTCAGTGTCGTCGGTTTGAGCACTGCAGTGGGCGTTTTTATGTGTTATTAGGTTCACAGCTCTCCATTAAACTTGCAATGTTGCAAACCAACAAAATAGCACATTTGCTCGCTGTTGCAGATTTTGGTCACAGATTTTTTTACCACTGTTTTTGATCATTTGTTGGTTTCTGAGAGAAAACTGTCTCCACTGTACCGTAGGAGCCAGAGTCAAGTTTATCAGTTCAGCCGAATATACGATAAACGATGTCCCTTTTAAAACGTGAGGTTCTATTCCAACCGTGCAACAACCAAATTGTCCAGAGATATGGAATGCGAATGGCCACTTACTGGGGGGATTGACAGTGCCGGCTCTATGTCACATGGTGCTGAACCAAAATTAGTTGATTTAGAACGCTCTGATGGAAACAGTTAAGACATCAAGACCAGTGACACTGCTTTTTCCATGTCCATCTCCCTTTTCCTTACAGCACCCTTCCAGTTTGTTGAATAACTCTTGACTTCCAACTTTATACGCAGCTTTTCTTTTCTTACATCCTCTTCAACCATTTTCCCAGTCTCTCAATTTATATCACACCTGTTCCATTTCTCACTTCACCCAGATATGACCTGGGGACTTCAAAATGAACAATTTAATCTGTTTCTATTTCCATCGATACCGGATGGCCAGAGACCAGAAGGCATTAGAGGACAGTTAGAGCTTTCAGCCCATCTAGTCTGCCCGGCCATTCGATCATGGTTGATATTGTTCCCAACCCAATTCGCCAGCCTTCTCTCTGTGACACTTCACCACCACCCCCGCCACTGAATTTATGATCCAGTCTCTTTTCCCAGCGTGGGTCTGAATCAACCCCAAACGTCTCCATATTTGCTGGCACCTGTTACACCGTGTCTGTGTGTGATCGAGCTCAGTTTCAGTCCCACACAGCAAACCCGGTTTATTCTGAGCCGAGCAATCCCCACTGCGGGACAGATCGATTGGAACTCTGGCTCCACTGTGTTTCTGCAACGGAGTAGTTAGCCTCTTCACCACCCACGGGAAGGACTGGTGCTTAAATATGTGGGGAGAAATAACGGCAGCCACAAGAGTTTGCACAGGTAAGTTTACAAGGGTTATTGTCAGCATCAGTGGAGTCCCTGCTTCAGAGTCTGAGTTTGAATCGCCCAGACCTGGATCCAATTCACAGTCAGGAAACGAAGATTTATTTCTCTTCTTGTGGATTATCTGAATGAAATCCATTTCTTGATTTCACGCAGAGAGCAGATGCGGATCCTGCCAGAATCAAACCAACGATTGTTTGAATCCATCTAGAAGGATAATGGCAACAAATACACGAGACAACTGTCACCGCAAATCCCCTCAAAGGATCTCGGCCTTCTGAGCTGAAACTATGTCGCTGTTGCTTCAATGTGGCTGGGTCTAATTCCTGGAACTCCCTCCCTAGCGGCATCATGGCTGTATCTCTGTACTGAGTACATCCAGGATTCTGTAAAGTAACTTTACATCTAAATGTCTGGAGTAATTATGGATGGCCAGTGAAGCCTATCCCACAGAATGCCGTGCATACTCCAGAAATTCGTGTCCAAAAGCTGCAATATCTATGTGAACACTCGAAATTGGTCGGCAACAAGTGAGAAGTTTTGAAGGTGGAGTAGGGTTAAGTGAAAGTCAATGATGACTGGGAGGCATAGGGCAGGAAGTGAGTGTAGAGTTTGTGGTGCATGTCTCAAAGTCGGTGCGAATGGGTTCGGCCTTTCTGCCCACTGTTAACACAGACAGACACACCACTCCCTGTAAATTCAGCACAATTACCCTGATCTCTTGGTTTGAAATTCCCTTGGTGCATATTCGTGAGGTTAATTGACCCCGAGGGGATGAACGCATCATCTTTATCCTGTCAGATTAAAGAGCCGAAGGCATCAATTTGAAAGCAACGCAAGACGAGATTGCCTCTTTCTGTGCATTTTCAATGAAGGATAACCAGCTGTGAACTGTTCATTCCTGCATAATCAGAGGTTGAGATAAATTCTCATCGAGCAGTTTTATAAGAGAAAACAAGTTCGAGTTACTGTAATCAAATAGTTAATTCAATGCACATATGGATTTGAAGAACAGTGTCTGTGGCTTCTTCAGTTAAAACATCTGGCAATATCCAGGCGAGTATGTTGTCAAATGCTCGCAAATGGTCCTGTACATTGAAAGTTCATGCCTTCAACTTCTTGCAAAAGCCGTATTGCTGATCCAACATCGCGAAAGTGACGGCTCAGCATGGTTCTTGTGATGCGCTCAGCCCGTTGTTATTTCGTGCTACCAAGCACTGCCGCCTGCTGTGGATCCATTAGTCAATGTTCTATTCTGCTAATTCAACGCAGAAATTAGTTAGTCTGTTCGACAAGGATTTCTCCATCTCTTTTACTTTTATTTTCATCCGTCATTCCGAGATTTTGGGCATAATGAAGTGAGGCAAGAGACACTGCAGACTTGCCAGGCAATGTTGTGGGAATGACACTCCCTCTGCGAGATGATGCCTCTCATTGTCTGCTCTCACCATTAATTACTTTTAGACAAACAGCATTGGCATCATTGAATTCCGATAATTGGACTGAAACTTTTTTTTTAACTGGTCGATTTTTAATTCTATTTAGAATTGTAAAAGCTCATAATGTTTTGAGTGAAGAACTGTCACCTACCCTCAGATATAATTGACAGAGACATTATCTAGAGAATGTGAGCCCAGTTCTACACACTCCAGCCAAGAAGTGGAGACGGGGGGGGGGGGGGGGGGGCGGAGACAGCCATTTAAAAGATATACTCTCAAAGTGCCTCCGAATTTCAGACGTTTCCAAAAGTAGAAATGTAAAATCATGGATATTGACAGACAGAGAGTGGGAGAACGTAGAACGTCGAAGAGAGTGAGATGGTATAGATAAGACAATGGGAGACAATGAAGGTAGACACTGAAAACAGAAATTATCCATTCAACGTGGCTGTTCATTGACAGAAAGGAGAAGAAAATGGAAATGAATGAAAGCCAGCTTTTCACCAACTCAGGGCCACAGAAACCACATTACAGCTGATAAAGACATTTTACATTTTACAGATGAGATTCTGATAAATGTGCTGATTCGCGAAGTGAGAGTGACAATTACACAGGAATTAAAACAATAAAATGCATTAGTCCCCTGATTCTGTCGATCTGAAACATTAAATCTCTTTCTCTCTGCAGTTGTTGTCAGGCCAGCTCACTTTATCTGACAATTCCTGTTTTCCATTTCGATTTCCATGATTCGCAGTTTTTTGTTTTATGCTAGTCTGAACCGTGTTTGTGACAAAACCCGAGCAATTGCCAGCTCCATTCATTATTCCCGGCTTTGGGAAAACTGTCAATACAATAAACGGTCAGAGGAATAGTCCCTTTTTCACAGCAGTGAGAGTACTGAATCCTTAACAGTTGACTTGCACGCAAATTGAAAAGTGGCGTTGAATGTTTCCTTAATGAATTCACTTTTACTTTTTTCATTTGTGATCAATTTATCTGCTCATCAGTTTCTTTCTTTCTTCCATTTCTATCAGCGTAGAAAAATGCATTTCCGCCCATCTGCATTGCGGGTCATCGGGCATTCATCTATTATAGTGTCAGTTTCCAAAATGAGGCCTAGAACATTGCATGTTCTGATGTTTCCAGTGCAAATGTCAATGAGATTCTCCTTGTGCTCTTGTATGACACAAAAAATGGGACTGAACTTTGACATGGTCACACTGTTTTGTAACGCCCCTGAAGAAATCATCCTCATTTTCACCCACACAGGTGGAAACACAGACAAATCCTCCAAGAGAAGGAGAGATCTCAGGATTACACCAGTTTAACGTGCTTCACATCAGCCAGTTGCCCTGACCACCTCACCGCAGCCGTTTAAAGATTTCTGCAGCGCGGAAAATGCACTTCAGCTCAACAAGTTTGAACCAGTGAAACACAGGTCTCTGACTGTTCTTGTCTCATTTTCCAATACTTGGCTCACAGCTTCAAACGCAGTTGGTGATAGAAGTATGCATCTCAAACTTCTCTGGAGATTTATGCTTGTTGCACCCTGACAGGCAGTGGGTTGCAGATTCCCACCACTCCCAATCCTTTCGTTTTTGTTTTATGTTTCAATTTGACTCTTACAGTCGAAGAAAGGGAACAATCTTCCTTTGCATTTATTGATAGTTCTCCATCACAATCAGTAGTATTCGAGGGTGCATGTAGAAAGGCCTATGAACTTCAATTCTGTTGCCTTAACCGCTCATCCACGATGTCTGGACAACACTGGCAACTTCACTTTCCAAGTCTCTCTCCTTGTGGAGCTAAGGAAGTATAAATCATTATTGGGTTTGTTTTAATCCAATCATTTCACAGCTTACAATCGCGTAAAAGTTTGGTGCATGGTGAGTCTGATTGTATCATCCTGACAGGTGGAATGGGCATTCAGTTAAAATAAAAAAGAGAGTTTGCAGGAGAAACTCAGCAGGTCTGGCAGCAACTCCGGAGAGACAATCAGAGGGAATGTTTCAGAATTTCATCAGTGCTGTGTTTTCTGCCACAGATAGTTTCTACAGCTTTTTCTGTTTGATTTCAGATACCCAGAAATAAGATTGATGAGGGCAAAGCAGTAGATGTGGTCTATATGAACTTCAGTAAGGCGTTCGACAAAATTCCCATGGGAGACTGATTAGCAAGGTTAGATCTCATGGAATACAGAGATCTAACTAGCCAGTTGGATAAAGAACTGGCTCAAAGGTAGAAGACTGGGGTGGTGGTGGAAGGTTGTTTTTCAGACTGGTGACCTGTGACCAGTGGAGTACCACAAGGATCGGTGCTGGGTCCTCGACTTTTTGTCATTTACATTAATGATTTGGATGCGAGCATAAGAGGTACAGTTCGTCAGTTTGCAGATGACACCAAAATTGGAGGTGTAGTGGTCAGCGAAGAGGGTTACCTCAGATTACAACAGGATCTGGACCAGGTGGACCAATGAGCTGAGTAGTGGCAGGTCGAGTTTAGTTCAGATAAATGCGAGGTGTTGCATTTTGAGAAAGAAAATCTTCGCAGGACTTATGCACTTAATGGTAAAGTCCGTGGGAGTGTTGCTGAGCAAAGAGACCTTGGAATGCACGTTCATAACACCTTGAAAGTGGAGTCGCAGGTAGATAGGATAGTGAAGAAGGCGTTTGGTATGCTTTCCTTTATTGGTCAGAGTATTGAGTACAGGAGTTGGGAGGTCATGTTGCGGCTGTACCGGACATTGGATAGGCCACTGTTGGAATATTGCGTGCAATTCTGATCTCCTTCAGAACAAAGATGTTGTGAAACTTGAAATAGATCAGAAAAGATTTACAAGGATGTTGCCAGGGTTGGAGGATGTAAGCTATAGCGAGAGGCTGAACAGGCTGGGGCTGTTTTCCCTGAAGCGTCGGAAGCTGAGGGGTGTCCTTATAGAGGTTTACAAAATTATGAGGGGCATGGATAGGATAAATAGACAAAGTCTTTTCCCTGGGGTCGGGGAGTCCAGAACGAGAGGGCATAGGTTTAGGGCGAGAGGGGAAACATATAAAAGAAACCTAAGGGGCAATGTTTTTCACGAAGAGGGTGTATGGAATGAGTTGCCAGAGGAGGCCTGTACATTTAAGAGGCATTTGGATGTGCATATGACTAGAAAGGGTTTGGAGGGATATGGTTCGGGTGCTGGCAGGTGGGACTAGATTGGATTGGGATATCTGGTCGGCATGGACAGGTTGGACCGAAGCGTCTGTTTCCATGCTGTACTTCTCTATGAATCTATGACTAAGTCACAGTTCTTGACTTTAACATTGAAAGCAATGTGGAAATGTGTTTGTGGTTCGTCACACGATAATATTTCCAGTTGGAGAATATCTTTCTGACCTCATTAGAAATCGAAACTGTGCAGCAAAGCAAGCAGATGCTCTATGTATAGCTATCACTTTTGCATGGGGGCTCTTAAATCAGCTATTTTTCATTCAGCAGCCTAATGCGCTGACACTTGTGAACCAGCATCTCGCACGATCCTCGAAAGAAGACTGTTACTGAATCTCAACTTGAGTCTGCCCTTCCCAGAATGACAACTCTCCTCCATCAGTTGTACTTTTTCAAAATAAAGCGTGGTACATGCATTTTGGAGACGTAGGAAGAGGCTGATTCCACTCGCTGCAGACATACCCATGTCTCTGGGAACCAGCTTTCCGACAAATGGGACAGTCAGGGTTCGAGCCTCTCAGTGTTTGTCTGGTCCTGAGCTTTTTCATTGTCCCGGAGTCCCGATGAGGTTGGAATTCCTCATGTTCAAGAACGAGAAATGTTTCAATGTCTCAGATCAGTTCGTGTCCTGAGAACATCAGACATAATGTCCCAATCTCTTAAAGAAAGGGAAGCTGTCTTGATTGCCTCTGCTCCGTCCTACAGTTCAACCTTGTTAATTCCACTCCGATTCCCCTTCCCAAAGAGTTTCCGACGATTCACAAACCTGGAGATTGGTTTCCATATTTTGCCTCCTTAACATTTTTCCTCTGTCAAATTACATTATTTCCCCTAAATTTGTTCACAATCCTGTCTTGCACCATGTCCGGGAATGACAATTCCCTTCATGATGAGAGATGCCAGAGGTTGGTAAGTTTCACTTTGGTACGAAGAAGGTTAATCAGAGATTTCCTGCGGTTGTTTATAATGATGAGGGAGGGAGGGAGCGAGGGAGTGGGCACTTTGACGAGCAGGAGAAAAACTTGCCACTTACCAGGGTCAGTAAACAGAGGACTGGGATTAAGTGAATCTAATGTGAAGAAACAATCGAGCACAGGATATTCAGAGAATACTGCAGAAACTCGATGAGTCCAGCAAAATCTGTGGAAAGAGAAACAGAGACAACATTTGATAGTGGTACATTGCTCATTAAGGACTCGAGTTTATGAAGTTTAACAAGACCATCGGCCTGGATTGTTAAGGTACTTGTTTTTCAAGCTCGAGCATGAATTCGACCTGCAGAAAACCATTGAAAACGCAGTCAACAGGATTCGAACATATGCGGCAAAAACCTGGAAGGGATTTCCGATCCATCGCTTTAACCACTCTGCCACGACTACACATTTGCCTTTAGCGCTTAACATATCTTATGGAATGGAGGTTTCCAACCTGAAACACCAGTATTTGGCTTGTTCAGTCCGCAGCATGAGCCCAGTATTCGCCGTACCCCTCTCTTGATTCAGAAATGAGTAGGATACTGGGGAATCAAATTGAATTACACGCATTGATGAAAGATAATTGTTGCTCAGTCGTTAGCACAGCGATCTCACAGCAGCAGGGTCCCAGGTTTACTTCAACGTCGGGCGACTGTCTCTGTGCCGTTTCTACATTCTTTCCCTGTCTGCATGGGTTTCACCCGCATTCCAAAGATGTGCACGGCAGGTGAATTGGCCATGGTAAATTGTCCATAGTGTCCATAGTACTAGATTAATTAGTCATTGGGAAATGGGTCTGGGTGGGTTACTCTTCAGAGGGTCAGTGTGGACTTGTTGGGCCGAAGGCCCACACTGGAGGGAATCTAATCCAATAAAGTGCATGGGGATGACCAATTTTCAGATGCAGAGTGATTAATAAACATAATAATGCATCGAAAAAGAAAAAAGTGTACTTGTATTTGTCTATCGCTTTTACCACCAGGTGAATGGCAGCCAATGAAGCGCATTTGAAGAAGATTCACGATTGGAAAATCTAATGTGCAAACCAGGTCAATTTATTTAATCAGAGGGCAAAATATGAAAATATTTCAAATACTCACAGCTGGCTCTGCAGAGTGCAGACCGAACTTCAGGTGTTCATTCTGCTCTGGTGTACACCTGGGAAAATGTGGGAACAGAGGGCCTTATCACAGCGGAAGGAGTCAAACATGTAAGACTTAAATGAGGAAGATATTCTCTCTTTCAGAGGATAGCAAATCTGCGGAAATCCATTCAACTGAGGGCTGTCAAGACTGGTTGTATTCAAGGCTGAGAAAGACAGACATTTCATCGGTCCACAATCAAGGGCTACGGAGATTAGGCTGAAAAGGGGAGTTGAGGATGAAACACGTCAGCCGAGATACCATTGAAAGCTGTCGCTAATTTGATGGGCTAAATTGCTCCTATCTGATCTAACGTCTTTGCTGTCATTTGGAAAATGCTAGATATCCTTTCAAAAGAATAAAAACACCAAGTTAGGAAGAGATGTTGGTGGACCTGAGCTTCAAACGCACGTTATTGCAGCTAAAACGCAGATTACTGCCCACAATACGAACATGGAAGCCCTCACTGAACCGTCAGGAAGCACAGAATGAGTACAGTGCTGTAGGGCATGTCAAGAGCAGCACCAGAAAACCAACAGAAATACTGCTCTGGGCTACTCTTTTGGATTTATTTCTCAATGAGCAATAGTTTTCCGTGTGTTCCATCAGGGGTTACCTGACACAACTAAGCAAACAGTGTTACAGACGGTCATATATTCCCAGTTCCAATTTGCGGAATCAGAGACATTCAGTGTCCTGCATGGAGATATAATGAACAGCTGCCCGTGGCGTTTATGGGCTCGATGAACATTATCAATGCAGCTCGCTAGTTGTTTGCCTTTTTCTCCTACATAGTGTTTCGTGAAGGCCCTGCGTGGAATCTTGTCAACTACATTTGTACTGTACATGATGGGTATTGTGTTCTGGCGAGTTGTTGTATGCATGATGCTGTCGGTTTGATTACCTTTCTAAATCTGAGTGTTCAGAGGAGTCTGGCAGTCGGGTCCCAATTTTTGTTTGAAAATACAGGGAAACATAGTTTTAAAATTACCTCATGACATATCCTCGTTGCGAGGTTCGTGTCACAGGCATCTCCGAATGACCTTGTGGCGACATCCATTCATCTCAAAGAATTTCTGTGGCAGTCACTAATTGCCACGACCAGCTGTCCTTAGTAGCAGGACGTAAAGACGGCAAGGGTCACACATTCGACAAGCACAGCACAATAATAATAGGACAGGGCAAACACGGATTCCACCAATAAACATTTTGATCTGGAACACATCCGCAACCCTAAAAACCGGAAGCAGCAAGATCGAAACTCATTCAATTCATACCGACACAGGACAGCAGCGCTCACAGGAGCCCCTGCAGCCCTGAGAATGTCACCCAGAAAGGGGAGGAAAAGGCTGAAAACCATCTTCCCAGCTCCGCTGAAAATTCGAAGGGATGTAGAACGTCTAGTCAAGAGGAAAAAGGAAGCTGACTTAAGGTTGAGGAAGCAAAAATCAAATAGAACTCTGGAGTGTTACATGGGACAGCACGGTGTCTCCGTGGTTAACACTGCTGCCTCATAGCACCAGGGACCTGATTTTAATTCCAGCCGCCGGCGACTGTATGAGGAGTTTGCACGTTCTCCCATCGTCTGCGTGTGTGTCCTCCCGGTGCTCCGCTTTCCACCGACAGCCTAAAGATGTGCAGGTTCGGTGACTCAGCCATGCTAAATTACCCAGAGTGTTCAAGGATGTGTAGGTTTGGCATTTTAGTCAGGAAAAATGTAGAATAATATGGCGGGTGAAATGGGTCTGGGTGGGATACTCTTTGGAATGTTGGTATGGAGTTGTTGGGTCAAATCGCCTGTTTCCACACTGTAGGGATTCTCTGAAGGTATCAGGAAGGAACTGAAGAATTTACTTAGGATAACTCGAAGGGAGCATGAAAAACGTTTGTTGGGAAGGATTAAAGAAAACAGGAGGATGGCCAGAATGAGGGTAAGGCTGATTAGGGATAATGGAGAGAACTTGCGTCTGGAGTTGGAGGAGGTAGGGGAGGTCCTTAATAAATACTTTGCCTCAGTATTTACTACTGAGATGGACCTTGTCATTTGTGAGATCAGCATGTAAAGGACTGATACATGTTTACAAGTTGATGTTACGAAGGATGATGTGCTGAGAATTTTGTAAAACATAAGAATAGATAAATCTGCCGCACCCGAAGGGATATGTCCAAAGTTCCTACAGGAAGCGAGAGAAGAGATTATTGCGCCTTTGGCGATGGCCTTTGTAATCTCACTGTCCACTGGAGTCACACCAGATGATTGGAGGGTGGCAAATTTTATTCCCTTGTTCAGGATAGGTAATAGAGATAATCTTGAGAATTACAGACCTATCAGTCTTATGTCTGTGGTATGCAGATTACTGAGGAGGCCTCTAAGAGACATGATTTATGATTCATAGTTTGATTAGAGATAGTCAGCATGGCTTTGTAAGGGGCAGTTCATGCCTCACAAATCTTATTGAATCCTTCGAGAATGTGACAAAACACGGTCATGGCTCATTCAAAAATTACAGAGGCATGGGGTACAGGTAAACCTGTCCGTCTGAATACAGAATTCCTGGCTCACAGAAGATAGAGGGTGATGAAAGGTGGAAAGCATTCATCATGGAGCACATTCCGGGAACTCTGCTGTTTGTGATTTTTATAAATGACTTGGCTGTGTGAGTGGAAGAGTGGGTTAGTAAGATTTACAATGTCACGAAGGTTGGTGGAGTGGTGGATAGTGTGGAGGGTTGTTGTAGGTTGCAATGGGACATTGACAGGATGCTGAGCTGGGCTGAGAAGTGGCATATGGTGTTCAGTCTGGAAAATTGTGAAGTGATTTATTTTGGAAGGTCGAATTTGATTTTAGGTTACAGGGTTAAAGGCGGGAACATTCACAATGTGGAGCAACAGAGGGATCCTAGGTTCCAGGCCCATAGATCCCTCAAAGTTGCCACCCAAGCTGATAGGGTTATTAAGAAGGAATATGTTTTGTTGACTTTCAGCAGCTGGGGGATTGAGGTTTAAAGCCGCGAGGTTATGCTGCAGCTCTATAGAGCCCTGGTTAGACCCCACTTGGGTTATTGTGTTCAGTTCAGGTTTCCTCATTACAGGAAGGATGTGGAAGCTTTAGAGATGGTAAAGAGGCGATTTACCAGGATGCTGCCTGCATAGGAGAGCATGTCTTATGAAGAGGGAGCTAATGCTTTTCTCATTGGTGTGAAGCGGGGTGAGTGGCAACTTGGTCCAGGTGAACAAGATGGTGTGAGACATAGACAGTGAATAGTGCGAGACTTCCTTTTCGCATGACTTAAATGGCTATTAGTAGGGGGAATAATTTTAAGGTGATGGAGGATGGTTAAGGGGACATGTCAGAGGTGGGTTTTTTACACAGAGTGGCGGGAGGGTGGAATGCACTGCCATCTGTGGTAGTAAAATTAGATACATTAGGTACATTTAGTAGACTCTTGGATAGGCACACGGATGATCGTAAAATGAAGGGTACATAATTAGTTTGATCTTACAGTCGGATAAATGATTGGCATGACATCATGGCCGAAGGGTCTTGTGCTGTACTGTTCTTTGTTCTACCTTCCATTTGGTAAACTCAGATTAATGCAAAAGGATATGGCATTCAGGAGGAGCTAGTCAACTGGATACAAGATTGACCTGATTGTAGGAGACACAGGGAGACATGTTGTTTTTCTGATTGGAGGCATGTGAACAGCGGCCGAGTGGGTCCACTGTACTTTGTCATTTGGATAAATGGTTTGGATGGGAATATTGGTTTCCTGGTAAGTAAGTTTTTGGGTGACACTGAAATTGGTGGTAAAGTGGACAGTGAAAGAGCTTATCTGTGATACAATAGGAAGAACAGTACTGCTGTGATAGTGGGCTGAAGAATAGCAGATTGAGTTTAATTACATAAATGTGAAGTGTTTCATTTTGGTGAAACAAACCAGGGTGGGACTTGCACAGTTAATGTTCGGGCCCTGGGTCGTGTGGTCAATCAGTGACCCAGGGACGCCGGTACACATTTCTTTTTTAAAATGGTGTCACAGGTAGACATACTGGTGAAGCAGGCATTTGGGATGGTTACCTTCATTGGACAGAGCATTGAAAGTAGGGAGTTGGGATATCATGATGTGGATCGGTTACTCCCGATGCGGTCTCCTGTACATTGGGGAGACTGGACGCCTCCTAGCAGAGTGCTTTAGAGAACATCTCTGGGACAACCGCACCAATCAACCACACCGTCCTGTGGCCCAACATTTCAACTCCCCCTCCCACACTGCCGAGGACATGGAGGTCCTTGGCCTCCTTCACCGCCGCTCCCTCACCACCAGACGCCTGGAGGAAGAACGCCTCATCTTCCGCCTCGGAACACTTCAACTCCAGGGCATCAATGTGGACTTCAACAGTTTCCTCATTTCCCTTTCCTCCACCTCACCCCAGTTCCAAACTTCCAGCTCAGCACTGTCTCCATGCCTTGTCCTATCTGCCTATCTTATTTTCCACCTATCCACTCCACTCTCTCCCCTCGACCTATCACCTTCATCCCCTCCCCCACTCACCTATTGTACTCTATGCTACTCTCTCCCCAACCCCACCGTCCTGTCAATTATCTACTGTGCTACTGAGACTTTATAAAGCTTTCGTTAGGTCCCATTTAGAGTACCGTGTTCAGTCTTGGGCCCCACACCTCAGGAAGGACATACTGGCACTGGAGCGTGTCCAGCGGAGATTCACACGGATGATCCCTGGAATGGTAGGTCTAACATACGAGGAACGGCTGAGGATCCTGGGATTGTACTCATTGGAGTTTAGATGGTTAAGGGGCAATCTAATAGAAACTTACAAGATAATACATGGCTTGGAAAAGGTGGATGCGAATAAATTGTTTCCGGTAGGCGAGGAGATTAGGACCCGTAGGCACAGCCTTAGAATTAGAGGGGGTAAATTCAGGACAGAAATGCGAAGACATTTCTTCAGCCAGAGAGTGGTGGGCCTGTGGAATTCATTGCCGCGGAGTGCAGTGGAGGCCAGGACGCTAAATGTCTTCAAGGCAGAAATTGATAAATCCTTGATGTCACAAGGAATTAAGGGCTACGGGGAGAATGCGGGTAAGTGGAGTTGAAATGTCCATCAGCAATGATCAAATTGCGGAGTGGACTCGATTGGCCGAATGGCCTTACTTCTACTTCTATGTCTTATGGTCTTATCTCTCCACCCTTCATGCTCTCTGCCTTTATTCCTGATGAAAGGCTTTTGCCTGAAACGTCGATTTTACTGCTCGTCGGATGCTACCTGAACAGCTGAGCTCTTCCAGCACCACTCTAATTTAGATTCTGGTTTCCAGCATCTGCAGTCATTGTTTTAACCTAAGACATTGGTGAGGCCACTATAAAAGCATTGTTTATCAGTCGGATGAACTCATTGGGTTCATTTGCCTCCTTTATGGAAGGGCTTCTGACATTCTAACCTGGTCTACCGTACATGTGACTCCAGACCCAAAGCAATATGTCTACCTCTGAGCTACCATCTGGGCGATTATCAGTTGGGGCAAAAAGTGCTGGTCGAGGTAGTGAAACCCCAACCCATGAATGAGTAAATAAAAATACATATGTCCCTCCATACCTCTGCAAACCCCTCCAGCTTCAGCAAGTCGTCCTGGTTTCGTAACACCGTTCAGGACCTGACCACTCTCTGTAACACTCTCACCACCTCCAGTACCTTCACCTCTCCCTGTTCCTATCGTGTCATTAAACCCTGACAATGATTCTCCTTCCCACTGCCCTCCTCCTGCTAGCAGACCCTTTGCAATCCCTTTAATATTTACTGCTAAAACACTCTTTCACTTCAGGATTTTAAGAACTTTCGGTGATCTTCTCAGCCTGATAATCCAATATGATCTATTTTGTCCTGAGGGAGCGCCGGGTGGGAATTCCTTGCTGAGGTTTTGTCTGTTTCAATATCCTTTTGTTGAGTGATTTACACTGTTCCTTCAATTTTTTTCCACTCTTCATTTACAGACATGTGTTTCAGTCTGTTTCACTTGTTTATCTTGGTCAGTTCTCCACTCAAACTCATGTAATTGGCTACTTTTGTTTCTAGTTGTAGCTTGTCCTTTCTGTGATTCACTTGAAAACTTTATATTTCTTTAAACTGCACTTTATCACAATTTCCCAGAGGATCTCTCCGGGTGACATTACTGATTCACTAAGTTTCATCGCACAATGGTCAATCTGAGATAGTTACATCCCTAGCCAGTTGTACAGTGAGTTATTCAAAGAAATACAAAAAGTTCTCCAAACTCCCCTTCCAGTATCACTCTTGTCAGTGTGACTGTCCCAGAAAATGCAAATATTGAAATATTCCAAAATTATCACAATGCCTTTGTTAAAAAAATCCAATGAATTCCTGCTTAATGCAGTGATGAACAATGAAATGTTAGGTGGCCTAAAATTCAACTGCTGCTTGTGTCCTTGGCAAGTAGTAGCGAGAATTTACATTCATACTGACTCTACTTCATGATCTGAGGCCAAATATTTCCTCTATAATATCGTTGTTATCCATTATTGTTAGCGTTGTCCATTTTTACTGAATTTCTGCAAGGTTGTGAACCATTGAATATTTATGTTCCACCTTTTGTTCACCCTGGAACCACATCTCCCTGGTGCCTAAATCTTTCTTCTGTGTCACAAATCCATCTACCTTATTGCAGAGACTTTGCACATTCCAAAAAATCGATTTATTCTTTCCCACAATCTCCTGTCACAAACCTATTCAGTGAAATACAGTTTTATTTAAACTCTGTCCCTTCCTGTTCCTTTCTGCTTGTCTTCAGCCATATTCCCATGTTGTTCCAATGCGTCACCTTTTCTCTTTGGATTTGGAAAGCTCCTTTCACCTGATCCCAGTCCCTGCATACTCTATGTCTGTTTAAAGCCCTGTCCATAAACCTACCGACATGATTGGCCAGGGCACCGTTCCCATCACAGTTCCAGTGCAATGGGATTGTTTTTATTCACTCGGGGGATGTGGGTGCCTCTGGCTGACCAGCCTTTCTTGCCCAGCCTTAGCTGTCCTTGAGCTGAGTAGCTTGCTCGGCCATTTCGGAGGCTATTTGAGAGGCAAACACTTTGCTGTGGATATGTCCTGCAGACCACGTGAGAATGATAGATGTCCTTCTCAAAAGGACTGGTGTTTGGATTTTCTTATTATTTATGGATTATTAATTATTATGTTTCAAGTTGTTAATTTCAAATTCCACCATTTCAGATGGTGGGATTCAAACCTGCCTCCCCTGAACTTCAGCTGAGGTCTTGAATATATGCGCTAGCAATAATACCACGAGGATAAAGTGAGGTCTGCAGATGCTGGAGATCAAAGTTGAAACTTTATTGCTGGAACAGCACAGCAGATCAGGCAGCATCCAGGGAACAGGAGATTCGACGTTTCGGGCACAGGCCCTTCTTCAGGGATTCCTGAAGAAGGGCCTGTGCTCGAAACGTCGAATCTCCTGTTCCCTGGATGCTGCCTGACCTGCTGTGCTGTTCCAGCAATAAAGTTTCAACATAATACCACTAGGCCATTACTTCACCTGCTCACTGGTTGCTCATCCCTGAGCGCTGATACCAGGGCATCATGAAGCGGAACTCCTTCTTTCCACACAATTGTTTGAGCTTGATACCTTCCTGCACTCTGGTGATATAACTCAGTCTCTGTCCATGTGGTATCCCTCACTGTGTGGGTCGAATTGCTGCCTCTGTCAGCGCCTCTCGCTCTTATAGCTACTCCAGACCCTGAGCCAACAGAATTCTCCACTCCAGAGAGACGAGGCAGCACAGGCCAGGGATGAAGCTCGGGGATTTTCCAGATTTCTGTGGGACTCAGGGCCATTTGACGTATTTAAGTTCCCATTCTGTCTATTTCTCTGTCTCCTGTACGTATTTAGAAAGTTCCTGACTCAGTATACTTCCCAGCTTCTGGGTGTCTTGTTCATCACCTCATTGAAGATAGTTAGTCAGCCAGAGACACAAAGGGGAGGGAGATGTGGAGCCTTCAATATATCCTGTAGTGAGGTAAGATCACTCGCTGTGCACAGAGCAGCGAGCAATGAGATGGCTCCAAACATCCAGTAATAAGGCATGGCAAAGATCCAGTGCTGGAGGGGGAGCACTGTACAGACACAGCCCAGTCTCAATCACCGCCCAAATGTAAGTTTTGTTGTACTGAGACAGCATCGGGAGTTCAGAGTTATGAATCCAGGCCTGTGCTGTCTTAGTGAGCATCAGTACAACAGAGGGGAAAGCAGGCCTCCCAAGAGAAGGTGGGAATGCTGCTTGTCATCTTTCTGTTCTGTGTTCACCCTCCAACACTGTATCTATGGCATGTTTTGTGGTCCGATGTCTTTGATAATTTGTAACGCCTACAAAAGTTCCTGCTCCTGTGACCTTCTCTATTCCCTATTGTCCCCCTCCATGTTTGAAATCCACTGCATTCCAGATTAAGATCCCTATCTCTGTAACTTGCTTCAGTCTCTACAAGATGCCTTATCTCAGTAGGCTCCTCCTCCAATAACGGAACTGAATCAGAACCTTTGGTTTGATCTAACTAGTCCATGTTGACCAGTGTCCCTGAAAGTGTTGCTTTTGCCTGAATTTACCCATGTCCCTTCAAACCTTCTCCTCTCCATGTACGTGCCCATGTGTCTTTCACGTGTTTTACTGTACTTTTTTCTGCCATTTCCCTGGCAATTCATTCAATATGTGCACCATCTTCTGTGTGAGAAATGTTCTCCTCCGGTCTCTTTAGACTCTTTCCTCTCCCACCCCACACTTATGCCCTTTAATTATGGACTCCCTTAGCCTGGGGTAAAGACCTTTGCAATTCAGCTTATGTATACTCCTTATGGTTTTATAACCCTTTATCAGGTCACCTCTCAGCTACCTAAACCCAACGGAAATACGAAGGATAGACATAGAACATAGAACATAGAACAATACAGCACAGAACAGGCCCTTCGGCCCACGATGTTGTGCCGAACATTTGTCCTAGCATAAGCACCCATCGATGTACCTATCCAATTGCCACTTAAAGTTCGCCAATGATTCTGACTCTGCCACTCCCACAGGCAGCGCATTTCATGCCCCCACCACTCTCTGGTTAACGAACCTACCCCTGTCATCTCCCCTATACCTTCCACTCTTCACCTTAAATTTATGTCCCCTTGTAACACTCTGTTGTACCCGGGGAAAAAGTTTATAATGATACAAATATCTCTGCCGTGGTAACCGCCGCTAATTTTTCTACAATGTGCTCGGATACCCTTATTCACGACCGGGGTTTATATCTACCTTTGTGTTTTAAGACCTCTAGTACAACCTCTTCTGTAATGGGGAACTCTTTTCAAGACATCACCGTTTCTTTCCTTTTGTTTCCTAGTCTTTATTCACAATATGCTTTGACATGAAATATTCATTTTGGATCTCACCCATCTCCTGTGGTTCCACACATGTGGGACCCTATTGTCTCTGTAGTTGCTTTTTTGTACTTGTGTGCTGCGAGATCTCTTTGGATTTTCCTTAACCTTTTCTGAGAATCTATCTCTTTCCAACCCGTTTTGCTTTCCAGCTTATCTAGCCTATCCTTGTAAGTCACACCCTCCAGTATCAGTAACATCTTCGTCAATCTTTGCTCCGTGTACAGTTTCAGAAAATGCTTCCTAAATCGGGATGATCCGAATTCTACACAGTACTCCAACTGGGGGCTCAGCAATGTCTGACACAGCCGTATAATGGTGTCCCAACTCATGTACACATAGCTCTGACCCATGAGGACAAGTGTACCTAATGCTGCATTCACCAACCTGTCCACCTGTGATACCACTTCCAAGGAACAATGTAACTGTCCCCTTTGGTCTCTCTCAGTTTGACAACACTGCCCAGGGCCCTACCATTAACTGTGTTAGTCCTCCCTGGTTTGCCTTATCTGAATCCAACACCAGGATTAAACACCATCTTTTATTCCCTGTCCCACTGTCCCTGTCATTCAAAAGCCCAATATAACACGGATGTTATTATCCACAAACCTACTAACAATGACTTCTATAGTCTGTTTATCTTCTTGGTCACCTCTTCAGCAAATTTAATTCATTTGTGAGACATGACTTCGTATGCACAAAGCTGTGCTGACTATTCCTAATTAATCCTTACTTTCTGAAATGCATGTAACTCCTGTCTCGCAGAATCACTTCCAACACCATTTGCACTACGGACATCGAGCTAATTGGTCTTTCGGTCTCTGCCTTTCCCTTGCAGCCTTTCCTAACTACTGGCACAACATTAGCTACGCTCCAGGCTCCCAGCTCATTACCTGTGGCTGTTAGTGATAGAAATATCTCTGGGAGGGACATTTTAATTTCATCCTAACATCCTCCAATATCCAGGAACAAACTTGATTTGTTTCCAGAAATTGTCTTGTTTTTATGGATTTAAAATCCTCCAGCACTCCTGCTCTTAAAAGTGGACTCTTCTGAAGATATCACTATTTTTCCCCTGACTTTCCTAGCCTTTGTCCACAGTAAGTTGTAATGTGACTTTTTTTTAAAGACGTCAACCATCTCCTGTGATTCCACGCATTGATGGCGCAATTGATCTCTAAGGGGTCACATTTTGTCCCGAGTTAATCTTTTTTATTAATATTCTTGTAGAATGTCTATGGATTTTCCTGAACTTTGTTTGCCAAAGCTTTCTGATGTCCATTTTGGGCCCTCCTGATTTCCCTCTTAAGTGCATTAATCTGCCGGCAATTTTCTTCAAGAGATTCCCTGAATCCAGCTGGCTATATATAACATGTGCCGCATTTTTCTTGAACATAACCTCAATATTCCCAGTCATGCAGTGTTTCCTACTTATGTCGGCATTGTTTTTCACACTAACAGGAATATGATTAGATTAGATTACTTTACAGTGTGGAAACAGGCCCTTCGGCCCAACAAGTACAAAGGAACCACATTAGCGATCCTCCAGTCATTCGGCACTTCACCTGTGGCCTGCAAAGTATTAAATATATCCACGACAGCCCCAGCAATCTCCTCCCTTACCTCCCAAAGCAGCCTGGGATACATTTCATTGGACCCTGCGGATTTCTCCACCTTTACACCTGCGAAAGCATTTAATACCTCCTCCTTATTGATCTTCACATGTTCTCGAACCTCACCATCCCGACTGAAACGCCCGGCAACAATGTCTTTCTCCTGTATGAATACAGATGGGAAGTATGCATTGAATACCTCACCTACCTCCTCGGGCTCCATGCCCACATTGTCCCTTTGGTTTTTAACAGGCCCCACCCTTTCCCCAGTAATCCTCTTACTCTAACTGGGAAATACTTTGTGGCTTTTCCCTAACTGTATCTGCCAAGGATATTTCGGGACCATTGTTTGACCGTCATTTTTTTAAGGACCCCCCTTGCACTCTCCATACTTGTGAAGGGATTCACCTGATTTTATTGTACTGTATTTTCTTAATCAAACTCACGATATCGCTTGATCAGTATTTGCTGGACTTGCTGCCTTTATTATTCCATCCTCATGAACACACTGGTCCTGAATTTTCACTGTATCACTTTAAAATGCTCCCATTTTGCAAAAATAAACCCAAACGCAGATGGTTCTTCCCAGCCCATGTTTGTCACATCCTGTCAAATGATCGTGATTCTGATAGGAGACTCAGTTCTGAGGGGGACTGACAGAAGGCTATGTGGCTGCACAAGAGACCCCACGATGGTGTGCAGCCTCCCGTGTGCCAGGGTCAAGGATGTCTCTGAACAGTTGCAGAACATTCGGAATGGAGAGGGTGAACAGCCAGAGACCATTGTGCACATTGGTATGATTGACTAAGGTCAACAAAGGGATGGGGTCCTGTGAAACTAGTACAGGGAGTTCAGTCAGAATTTAAAAAGCAGAACGTCAAGGGTAGTGATCTCTGGATTACTCCCAGTCCCACGTGCGAGTGAGGATAGACATAGAAAGTTAGGCCAGACGGATGTGTGGCTGAAGAGTTTGTGTAGGGGGCAGGTTTTCAGTCCTAGGATCATTGGGATCTCTTCTGGGGTAGAGGTGACCTGTACAAGGGGACGGTTTGGACTTGAACCAGAGGGGCACCAGTATCCCTGGGTTGGAGGCGGGGGAGATTTGCTTGTGTTCCCCCGAAAGGGTTTAAACTAGTTTGGCAGGAGGTTGGGACTCTGAATAAGAGAGGGACCATTGACCAGTCAGGGGAAGATACATCAGCCACCAAGAGCAAGTTTCCTATTCAGGATATCCAGGGGCACAGTCAAGGAAGGGAAAAGATCTCTGGTTTAACGGGCATTTATTTCAACACACGAGATCTGACTGGTAGGGTAGACTAGCTCAGAGCATGGATTGGCTCTGGGGACTGGGATATTATAGCCATAACAGAAACATGGCTGAGAGAAGGACAGGACTGTCAGCCCATGTTCCAGGATACAGAAGCTACAGGCGTGAGAGAAGGACAAGTAAGTGAGGAGGGGGAGCTGCCCGTTTGATAAGGATGGACATAACAACAGTGCTGAGAGAGGATACTCTTTCAGGATCATCGAATAAGGCCATATGTTTGGAAGTTATAAACAAGAAGGGGATGGTCAAACTTTTGGGACTGTGTTCTGACCCTCAAACAGCCAGCGGTACGAGAGGAGCAGATGTGTTGAGAGATTGGTGATAACAGTCAGAATAATAGAGTAGTATTGGTTGGAGATTTTAATTTCCCCTGGATTGACTGGGCCACCCAGAGAGTAAAAGTCCCGTACGGAGTGAAATTTGACACATGCGCCCAAGAACATTTCCTAAATCAAGATTTAGACTGCCTAACTCTACTCAGGCGGGTGCAACACTGGACCTCCCCTCAGAAAACGAAGCCTGGTAAGTGACTAAAGTCTCAGTCTGAGAGCACTTTAAGTCCAGTGACTATAACTGTCTGACAATTTACATAGTTATGGAAAAACATCGAACAGGTTCACAGATTAAGGTGTGAAACTGGAGCAGGGCCAGTTTTGGGGCCATTAGGCAGGATCTAGCAGTGGTCGATTGGTTGAAGCTAAAAATCACACACCTGTTTATTGTCTAACTAGATTCGGAAGCGCTATTGATCATTCCAAAATATGAAAGACTTAATCGAAATTTGTTTCATATGACATTCTATGACACGACAATCCTGTTGCTATAAGTTCAGTGCCTTATGACTGTGTTCCACAACCACCGATGAAGAAGCAACGCTCCGAAAACTAGCGCTTCCAAACAAACCTGCTGGATGTGGTGTTATGTGACTTTTAACTTTGCCCACCCCAGTTAAACACCGGCATCTCCAAATCATGATTAACATCGATTGGGTGAGTCTGTTTGAGTAAAAAGGAACGACTGGCAAATGGGAGGCTTTGAAAAGTGTGATCTCAAGAATCCAGGGTCAGTATGTTCCTGTTAGGGTGAAGGGAAAAACTGGCAGGTTCAGGGATCCCTGGCTGATGGCGGATATTGAGGCTCTACTCAGTAAAAAGAAGATGACATACATTGGCTTTAAGGTTTCTGTATCTACATAACCTCTTCCAGTCCGAGAGACACAATCAATCTTTGGAGACCGCACAATCCTCTCAGTTCCCTGCCGCACTGCCGATTGGTAGAACTCACTCCAATGTCTGTGGTTCTCCCGATCCAGTTCCTACAAGACCCACCGTCTGTGTAACATCCTCCTGTTTCTAGCACACACCCTGTCAATGTAAGCTCCTCCAGTCTCTCCATCCATCCACCCATCTCCATAACCTTCTCCAGCTGTGACATCCCAATCTATGTAAATGTCACCCTCCCATACAACCCTTCTCTTGACCAAACTGAGCAGCTTACTAATGGTCCTTTTTTTCTCTAAAACTGTCTCCAACCAAAATTGCTGTCCTTATCTCTCAGAAAATCTGTCAGACTCCACACCCTCCATATCCAAATAAATTCCAGAACCTTAGCCTTCCTATATCTATAAACATTTTCGGTCTGACTACTCTGCAAATGTCTGTTCTTTCAATTTGTGCAACCCACTTTATCTCTGTGATCTGCTCCTAAAGCACTGCTTGCCTGTGTAAACCACTCCATCCTCCCGACATCCTTATGCCTGTAAACTGTTCCTTCGCTCCCAACCTCCACATCTCCATGAACACCTGTAGGCCCGACAGCTCTCCACATTTCTGTAACCTCCTGTGACTCTACATTCCTCATTTCTGGTGAAACCAAGTCAAATCCCCAGAACCCTCTGAGCCTGCGCCATCTGCTCCTGATCAGACTCTTGCTGTCTCTGTTACCTCTGCCATTCCGAGCAACCCGTCCTATTTGTGTCTGTTCCTCCAGATCTCATCCTCTTCAGCTTTCTGAAACATCTGCATGCCATTGTAGTCCTTCCTATATAGAACTCAGAACATAGAACAGTAGAGCACATGACAGGCCCTTTGGCCCTCAAAGATGTGCCTACCTTTTATCCTACTCTGTGATCAAACTATAATCTACAGACCTTACATTTTACTAACATCCATGTGCCTAACTATCCCTAATGTAACTGACTTTACTTCGACCATTGGCAGTACATTCCACGCACCCACCACTCTCTGTGTAAAGAACCTACCTCTGACAACCCCCATGAAACGTTCTCCAATCACCTTTAAATTATGCCCCCTTCTTATAACCATCTTCACAGTGGGATAATTCTCCAGTTATCCACTCTATCTCAGACTCGCATCGCCTCGTGCACCTCTATCAAGTGACTTTTCATTCTCAGTGAGAAAAGCCCTAGCTCCCTCAGCCTTTCTTCATAAGGCCTGCCCTCCAGTCCAGGCAGCATCCTGATAAATCTCCTCTGCACCTTCTCTGAAGCTTCCATATCTTTCTGATAATAAGAGAAACAGAACTGAACATGATATATCAAGAGTGTTCTAAGCAGCGGTCTGTACAGCTGCAGCATAACTTTATGGCTGTTAAACTCAATCCCCCCCCCCCCCCCGCCCCTATGAATGCCAGCACACCATACACCTTCTCAACACCCCTATCAACTTGGTTGACAACTTCGAGGGATCTATGGATTGAATCCCAACATCCCACTGTTCCTCCACCCTTACCAAGAATCCTGCTTTTAACCTTGGCAAGGTTTTCTGTGAAATCCTTCCAATCTTAAACCCTCCCAATCTTGGTAACTTTCTCCAGCCCCTGTAACACTCGTAAACTGTGAAATCTCTTCACGTCCCTACAATCCTCCTTAGCTCTGTAAACTCCTTTATTAGTATCAACACTCTAAATCCCTGAAGCCTCATTTTGCCACTGACCAGCCTTTCTTGACGAGCCCTAGCTGCACTTGAGCTGAGTAGCTTGCTCGTCCATTTCAGAGGGTAATATCTGCATTACCCTCCTGTCCTGATATCCCTCCCTGTCTACGTAACTTCCACCATCCTCCAGTGCCCTTCTGGGGAACATTGCAGAGGAGGGAAGAGTTGTAGAGTCTGGGTCCTGTTATGGGGGTAGGAGGGGCTGCCGAACTGGAGGGTGGTACAAATTTAGGAAGGGACATGGATCCTGCAGGAGGTTAGAGTTAGCAGGATTTACAGAAGCTGCAGGATGGGACCAAGTTAAAATGGGTTGTGGAAACTGAAGGATGTTCCAGTTTGAATGATGGATTGTATTTTTGATTGGACCACTGTCCAATCTTGATGACCTAATGTTGGAGATGTTTATCAGAATGGCTGAACACAGCTTCAGGTTCCCAAGTTGGGAGATGTGAGTTCAGATGGGAATCTATTGATCCTTTCTGTCTGTGTGCCTAACACTGACCTGGTGCTGCTCATGTGCCCTCCACATCTGCATGACTGACCAGAGCTCATCTCAACAAAGCCTTCGATTGGAATTTTTTTTTCATTATATTTCAGCGGCAGTTTCAAAAGATGCAGGAATTAGAGAGTTTTGATGTTGAGAGAATGAAACCTTTATCATTGCAAAATGGGAAGCCTTCAAAAGTTAGATAACGAGAGTCCAGAGACAGTAGACAGTATTCCTGTTAGGGTGAAGGAAAGGCTTAAAAGGCTTACTTGTCCAGGGAATGTTGGATGACTAGGGAAATTGATATTTTGGTTAATAAAAAGAAGGAAACATATGTCACGTACCTATAGGAGAAATCCAGTGAATCCTTAGAAGAGTATAAAAGCAGTAAGAGTATACATAAGAGCGAAAAGCGGAAAGTGGATAGCTTTGGCAATTAGGGTGAAGGAGAATCCAAAGGGATTTTATACATACATAAATGACAAAAAGTTAGAAACTTTGTTCATTCTTTAAAAACGCATAATTTACTCTTTCCCACAATTCCCTGTCACAAACCAATTCACTGATGTACAGTTTTAGTTAAACTTTGTCCCATCCTGTACCTTTCTGATTGCCTTCAGCCACATCCCCATGCTGTTCCGATGCTTCACCTTTTCTCTTTGGATTTAGAAAGCTCCTTTCATCTGAATGTTGTCCCTGCATCCTCTCTGTCAGCTTAAAGCCCTGTCCATAAACATACCGACATGATTGGCCAGGACACTGGTCCCAGCACTGTTCCATTGGGACCATCCTAATGGATTTTATTTTAAAACGTGGTGTGAGATGTTGGTGTCTCTGGCTGACCAGCCTTTCTTGACGAGCTCTAGCTGCCCTTGAGCTGAGTAGCTTGCTCGTCCATTTCAGAGGGTAATTGACAGGCAAACACTTTGCTGTGGGGATATCGTGCAGACCACGTGATGATGGGCAGATGTCCTTCTCTAAAGGACAAGTGGTTGTGTTTTTTGTACATCAGCAATGGTTTCATACGTATTTATGAAATGTTAGTTACTATTTTTTAAATTTATGATTTCAAATTCCACAATTTCAGAAGGTGGGATTCAAACCTGCCTCCGCTGAATGTTAGCTGAGGTTCTGGATACATGCTCTAGCAATAATACCACGAGGCCATCACTTCGCCTGATCACTGGTTGCTCAGCCATGACCAGCTATAACAGTGCATGATGAAGTTAAACCCATTCTTCTGACACAATTGTGTGACCCTGACATCTTCCAGCACTCTGGTGATATCACTCAGTATCGCTCCATGTGATATCCCTCACTGCCTCTGTCAGTCACTCTCTCCCTCACACACTCTCTCTCTGTCTCTCTCTCTCTCTCACACACACACGCACTCACTCACTCACTCCAGATTCCGATCTAACAGAATTCTCCACCCGGAGAGCCGAGGCAGCAAGGAACAGGGATGGAGACTGGGATTTTTCACATCTCTGTGATACTCAGGACCATTCTCCATTTATAAAACTCACTGCATCACTCTAATTTCCCATCCTGTCTATTTCTCTGTCTCCTGTCGGTACTCAGGAATGTCCTTAATTAACAGTTTTCCCAGCTGCTAGATGTCTCGTCCATCACCACATCGAAGATGGTTGGTAAGCCAGAGAGACAAAGGGCAGGGTGATCTGGAACCTTCAGTAAATATTGCAGTGAAGTAAGATCACTCACAGTGCACAGAGCAGACAGCAATGAGAGGGCTCCAAACACCGGCTAACAGGACACGACATAGATATATTGCTGGAGGGGGTGCAGAGTACAGACTTATTACCTAATACTAAGGCTTGCTACTCTGTAACACTGTATTTATGGCATGTCTTGTAGACCAGTTTCTTCAATAATTTTTAATTTCTATAATAAGTCTTATCTCTGTAACTTCCTCCCTTCCTTATAGTCCCTCCACATATTTGAAATTTACTGCTTTCCAGACTGCCATCCCTATGTCTGAACTTGCCTTCAGTGTCTACAACATGCCTTATCTCAGTAGTCTCCTCCTCCAATAACTGGAGACAGAGTCATGCAGCACGGAAACGGTTCCTTCAATCCAACTGGTCCATGCTGATCGGAGTCCCTGAACGAGTCACGTTTTGCTGCATTTGACCCATATCCCTTCAAACCTCTCCTCTCCATGTATCTTCCCAAAAGTCTTTTACATGTTGTCATTGTGCTTTTTTCTACCATTTCTCCTGGAAGCTCATTCCATACCTGCATCATCCTCTGTGTGAAATATATTCTCCTCCAATCCCTTTCATGTGTTTCCTCTCTCAACTCATATTTATGCCCTCCAGAACATGACAGTGCAGTAAGGCCCTTCGGCCCTCGATGATGCGCCAACATGTGGAAATAATCTGAAGCTCATCTTACCAACATTATTCCAATTCTGTCCAATGACTATTTAAATGACCTTAAAGTTGGCGAGTCCGCTGCTGTTGCAGGCAATGCATTTCACGTCCCTACTACGCTCAGTAAAGAAACTACCTCTGGCATCTGTCCTATCACCCATCAATTTAATGCTCTATTCCCTCGTGTTAGGCATCGCCATCCGGGGGAAATGTTCTCATTTTTCAACCAATCTAACCCTCAGATTATCTTATTTGTTTCAGTTAGTAGGCCTGAAAACGTCTTCTCTTGAACGAAAACAGCTTCAATTTCTTCAGCCTTCCTCATAAGACACTCCGTCCGTACCAGATGACATCCTCGTAAATCTTCTCTGAACCCTTTGCAAAGCTCACACATCCTTCCTTTAATGTGGTGACCTAAACTGTTCACAACACTCCAAATGTGGCAGCATCAGTGTTTTGTCCAACTGCAGCATGATCTCATCGTTCCAAAACTCAATCCCTCTACCAATAAAAGCTGACTGAATGCCTTCTTAACAACCCTATCCAGCTGGTTGGCAACTTTCAACGATTTATGTGCACGTACACAGAGATCTCTCTGTTCATCTACACTACGAAGAATCTTACCAGTACCCCAGTAGTCTGTGTTCCTGTTACTCCTTCCAAAATGAATGACGTCACACTTTTCCCACATTCAACTCCTTTTGTGAACTTTCAGTCCAGCTCTGCAGCTTATCTATGACTCTCTGTAACTGACAGCATCCTTCGTCACGATCTACAACTTTACCGACCTTAGTGTCATCCGCAAATTTACTAACCCATCATTCAATGTCCTCATCCAGGTCATTTATATAAATGACAAGCAAAATTAGACCCAAAACAGATTCTGGCGTAACCAGCTAGCAACTGAACTCCAGGATGAGTATTTCCCATGACACACTACTCTGTCTTCTTTCAGCGAGCTAATTTCCAAACTACTAAATCACACTCAATCCCATGCCTCCGTATTGTATGCAATAGCCGACCGTGGGGAACCCTAACACATGCCTTACTGTAATCCATATACATCAACTGCTTTATCCTCATCCACCTTCTTAAAGAACTCAATAAGGTTTGCGAGGCACGGCCTACCCTTCGCAAAACCGTGTTGACTATCCTTAATCAAGTTATTCATCTCCAGATGATTATAAATCCTATCCCTGACAAGCCTTTCCAACGCTTTACCCAGAATTGAAGTAAGGCTCACAGCACTTTAACTACCAGGGTTTTCTCTACTTCACTTCTTGGATAGGGAGACACCACTTGCTGTCCTCCAGTCTTCTGGCACTATCTCTGTAGACAATGACGGCATAAAGGGCAAAGCCAAAGGCTAGGAAATCTCCTTCCTGGCTTCCCAGAAAATCCGAGGACAAATCCCATCCGGCACAGGGACTTACCTATTTTCACACTTTCCAGAATTGCTAACACCTCTTCCTCCTGCACATCAATCCCCTCCAATTATGGACACCCCTGCCCTGGGGTAAAGACGTGGGTAAATCATCTTATGTGTACCCCTCATGGTTTTATAAACCTTTATAAGGTCACCCCCACAGCCACGTACACCCAATGTTCATACGAAGGACGATGATGCAAATATCTCTGTTCGTGTCCCCGTCACTACTTTGCCACAATGTTCTGGGATACACTTGTTCAGGACCTGGGTCTTTCTCTCCCTTTGTGTTTTAAGACCTCCAGCACCACCTTTTCTGTAATGGGGGCTCCTTACAAGCCATCACTGTTTTTTTCATTTTGTGCGCTAGTCTTTGTCCATAATGCATCCTAACGTGAAATGCTCATTTAGGATCTCGCCCATCTCCTGTGTTTCCACACTTGGATTGCCTCACTGATCTTTGAGGGGACCTGTTATCTCTCCAGTTACTTTTTTTACTTGTGTGCTGTCGAACATTTTTTGCATTCTCCTTAACCTTGTCTGCCAAAGCTATCTCATCCCCGCCCCCCCCCCCCCCCCCCCCCCACCTCATGTTGCTTTCCAGGTTATCCAGCCTCTCCGATTCTGTCAAACCCTCCAGTATCAGTAACATCTTTGTCAATCTCTGCTCCATTCACAGTTTCAGGAAATACTTCCTAAATCAGGATGATCAGAATTCTACACAGTGTTCCAAAGCTGTTCTGTCTATCCCTAATCAATCCTTGCCTTTGTAAATACATGTTACTTCTGTCCCGCAGAATCGCTTCCAACAACATATGCATCACTGACATCAAGCTAATTGGTGTTGATGTCCCTGGCTTTCCCTCGCAGTCATTCCGAAATACTGGCACAACATTAGCCTCCCTCCAGGCTTCCATCTCATCACCCGTGGCTGTCAGTAATAGAAAAATCTCTTTACAGGACCCCACAATTTCTTCCTTAGCTTCCCACAATATCCAGGGATATACTTGATTAGTTCCCAGGGATTTGTCTCCCTTTTATGTATTTTAAAACTTCCAGTACCTCCTGTTCTGTTATGTGGAGTCTTTTGAAGACATCATTGTTTATTTCCCTGAGTTACCCAGTCTTTCTCCACAGTAAGTTCAAACGTGAAATTTTCGTTTATGATCTCAGCCATCTCCTCTGGTTCCACACTTCGATGGCTGCATTGATCTTTAAGGCACCATATTTCGTCCGTATTTAATCTTCTGTTGTTAATATACATGCATTTCCCTCAGCCTGGTCTGCCAGAGCTTTCTATGGTCCCCTTTGTGCACTACTGATTTCCCTCTTAAGTGTATTACTCCACCCACAATGTTCCTCAAGAGATTCCCTTAATCCACCTGGCTATATGTGACATGTGTCTCCTTTTTGTTGACCAGAACCTCAATACCCCCAGTCATCCAGTTTTTCCTACTTGTGTCAGCATTATCGTTCACACTAACAGGAATATGCTGGCCCTGAACATTCATTTTATCACTCTTTTGAAAGCTTCCCACCTACCTGAACGTCCCTTTACCTGCAAATAGCCTCCACAATCAATTATTAAAAGCTCTTGAGTCACCCCTTCTGGATTCAGGCAAGGCCAGTTTAGATCATTACCTTGAGGACCAGCCATGTTCTTTTCCATAGCTATTTTCAAACTAATAGAATTGTGGTGACTTTGCCAAAGAGTTTTCCCACGAACACCTCAGTCCCTCTCCCTACCTTGTTTCCCAAGGGGAGGTCAGGTTTTACCTCTTCCTGCAGTCCGACCATTTACATTCTGACTGGGACAGTTTTCTTCAACATGCCTAACAAATCCCTCGCATCCAAGCTCTGAACACTCTGGCAGTCCCAGTCTAAGTTTGGAAAGTTAAAATTCCCGACCATTACAACCCTATCATTCTTACAGGTATCTGAGATCTCCCGACATATTTGCTGCTCCTTTTCCCGATGACTGCATTGGGCCTGTAGTGCAGTCATATCGAAGTGATGACCAATTCTCATTTCTCATTTCCACCATTACAGCATTACTGGGTGATTCCCAGGAATATCCTCTCTAAGTGCTGCAGTGATGTTTCACTGATCAAAAACTCCACTCCACCTCCTCTCTCACCAACTGTTCTCTCCATCCTGTAGAATCTGTGCCGTGGAACATTGAGCTGTCAGTACTGTCCCTCCTTCAGCTGTGTTTCTGTCATACCTATGGTGTTCTAGCCCCATGTCCAAGTACCACGTTCATCTGCTTTACCTGTTGGGCCTGTTATATTGAAATGAAATAGTTTAATTGGTCAATTTTCCCTCATTGCCTGCTGTGCTCTTGCCTGCCTTGTCTATTTAAATGACTGTCTTGAAATTCTGTCCCAGCCTCAACCTTCAGACTGTATACTGAGACCACCCCCCTCACTGTGGACAACACACTTAGCTATCATGTCATCTGTAAACCTAATAATTATACCTTCTGCCTTCACATCCAAGGTATTAATGTACACAATAAACAGCAATGCTTCCTGCACAGTTCCCTGTGATACACCCACTGGTGAAAGAATTTCAAACACAAAACCAAAAATTGTGGATCCAATATGCCAACTTGCCTTGAATCGCATTGGTCTGTTGGACCAGCCTTCCATGTGGGACCTTGCCAAAGGCCATATGAACCCCAAGGATTCCACATCATCTGCACTGCCATCATCAATACTTTTATTCGTGATTTCAAAGAAAACTCAGCTGAATTCATCAGGCAGGATCTTCCAAAACCGTGCTAACTATCCCTAATTGTTTCCTGCCTTTCCAATTATTGAGTCATTCAGTCCCTCAGAATTGTTTCCAATAATTTCCCTCCCCCTGCTGTCAGACTATCTGCTCTGTAATTACCTGGCCTATCCCTGCTGCCCTTCTTGAACAAAGGAACCGCATTAGCTATCCTCCAGTCATTCGGCACTTCACCTGTGGTTAGCAAAGTATTAGATATATCCAGCAGGGCCCCAACAATACCCTTCCTTCCCTCCCATAACAGTCTGGGATACATTTCATTGGGCTTTGGGGATTTCTCCACCTTTATGCTTGTGAAAACATTTAATACCTCCTCCATATTGATCTTAACATATTCTCGAACCTCACCATCTCAACGGAAATCCCCGGATACAATGCCTTTCTCCTGTGTGATTACAGATGTGAATTATTAATTGAAGACCTCACCTACTTCCTCTGGCTCCATACACAGATTGTCCCCTTGGATTCCAACAGGCTGCAGTCTTTACTGGGAATCCTCTGACTCTGACTATAGTCACAAAATATCTTGTAGCTTTTCCTTAATAGCGTCTGCCAAGGATATTTCATGGCCATTGCTTACCCCTTATTTTTAAAGACCCCTTGCGCTCTCTGTTCTTGTGAAGAGTTTCACCTGTGTTTATTGAACTGCATTTCCTCGTTCAAACTCACGATATCACTTGATCAGTATTCACTGGACTTTCTCCCTTTGTCATTCCCAGTTTATTAACACACTGGCCATGAATCCTTACTGTATCACTTTAAAATACTCCACTTTCCAAATATAGCCCTGACTGCAGGAAGTTCATGCCAGTCTCTGTTTGCCACATTCTCTCTCATTATAGGAGACTCAGTTGTGAGGGGGACAGACAGGAGACTGTGTGGCTGCAGATGTGACATCAGGAGAGTGTGCTGCCTTCCGGGAACCCGGGTCCAAGATGACTCTGAGCTGTTACTGAACATTCTGGAGGGTGAACAGCCGGAGGTTATTATGCACATCAGTCCACATGACAGAGGTAGACAAAGAGATGGGGCCCTGTGAAATGCGTATCGGGCATTAGGTCAGAAGTTAAAAAGCAGCACCTCAAGGGTAGTGAGCTCCAGATTACTCCCAGTGCCACGTGCCAGTGAGGATAGACATAGAAAGATATTCCGGATGGATGTGTGGCCGAGGAGCTGGTGTAGGGGGCACAGGGTATTCAGTTCTTTGAGCATTGGGATCTCTTCTGGGTTAGAGGTGACCTGTAAAATACAGGGGGGTGGGGGGCGAGTTGGACTTGAAGCAGAGGAGCACCAGTATTCCTTGGTGGGGGGTTGGGGGGTGAAGGTGGGCTGACTGGCAACGCACGAAGCCTGACTGGGGAAGCAGACGAGCTCAGAGCATGGATTGGCTCTGGATACTGGGATATTCCAGCCATAGCAGAAATATGGCTGAGAGATATAGGACACTGCTGGGCAATGAACAGCTACATTCGAGGCTTCAATCCCACCATCTTGGAGGGCATTTCTTTCCCCTCTGCTGTGTGGTCCTCACTGAGAGAACCCAGGTGGTCCCAGGTATCAATCCTGGCCCATGCTGTATTAGTGATCTCTGTAATATCCTCCATTCCCAATCATCTTTCCTCTGTTTGGAATCTCCTCTAGTCCCCACAATGCTCTCTGCCTCTGTCAGGTTCTCCATTCCCTAACACCCTAATCCCTATACGTCTCCAGTAGAAACTAAATTCCTTCATCCCGGTAAACCCCGACAGTCCTGTCTATCCCTGTAAGCCCCTCCTACCAATACTACCCTCCATGTCAATGTATTTGCCTTTAACCTCTCCATCCTTCCCTAGCAGAGTAAACGTCTCCAGCTCCTCCAAGCCTTCCTTGTCTGTGAAAAATTATTCACTCCATTGAGCTGCCCCGATCTGTGTAATCCCTTCCAGATCTAAATACCTCCCTGTCTTTGTAACTATGTCAGGCTCCTACCTGAGAATCTCACTATCAGTCTAATCTCCCAAGGAACTCCTGACTTTAGGAACCCCCTCCACCTGATAACATCCGCCATGTCTGTAGAAACCTTCCAGTTCAACCGTCCCTATCATGGAACCTAGTCTGTATAATCTAATGATGACGATAAACTCTTCCTCTCTAAACTGCACTCAATCTCTGTAAACTCTGCTGGTCCGTACTCCCCTCCCTGTGCATGCAATCTTCTTCAGTCACTACATATCTTTATACCTTTAATGTCCTCCCCATGTGACTACACTATTTATTTCCGTTACCTTTATGAGCTTCCGTAATTCTCACTGTGACTCTCACCATGTCTCATCCCAATATCCCTCCATTTTTCTGAAAAGTCCTCCTTATTCTTAAAACCGTCCCTAACTGTGTCTCCTGTTCCAGCCTCCACATTTCTCCCTGGAGCAGTCAAAGCTGCTTCAATAACCTCAAAGCCTCCTGTTCTTTTAATTCCCTTTAGTTGTGAAACTCATCCCATGTCAGTAATATATCCTGCAGTGTCGAAAGCTCTCCCTATATTTGTATGGTCCTACAATCCCTACAACTGCCCCTGTTTTTGTAACATTATCCTACACCTTGAAACCTCCTGATTGCTGAAACTTCTTCAGTCTCTGCACTTTCTCTATTTCTGCTACTTTCTCCTGCTCTTCGAACACTCCTTGTCTGTATGATCCCCTGCAGTCTCTGCAGCCATCCGTATCTCAAACCACAAGCTGCCTCCACAACCCTCCCCACACCTTTTCCTGCTTTCAGTCCCTTCAGCACCTTCTATAACTGCAAACTGCCCATTTGCCAAGGCTACTCCAGTTCCTGCAATGTCTGTCAGAATCTGATGCCCACACTCTCTTTAGTCTGCAAGTCTCTCTGTAATCTGTTAACATTTGCAGCCACCATTACTGTCCGTAACTTTCTTCGGTCTTCCAGCCCCATTAAGCTTCCCGTTCTTGCATTAACTAAAGCCTGTGTATTTTAGTACTGCCTAAAAACTAGCATGTCTATGTAAACTGCTCCAACCCCTCACTATCTCCGTAAATACCTGCTACCCCTAAATCCATCTCTCTTTGTATTACCTCTTCCAGTCCTGTGAAAACCCTCAATCTCTGGAGCCCATTTAATCTTCCCTTGTTGGGTTATCTCTTGAAGTTCCTGGCGATTTCCCAATTTTAGCAGTTTCTCCAATCTTTATGACTATCCATTTCCGATAAGACTCACTTTCAATGCCAGCTTATCTAGTCTCAAAACCTACCTATAATCTGCTTATTCTTCTCCAATTATTAGAAATTAATCTATTTAAATTTCACCCTGGGTCTCCCCCAACCCTCCTAACCACAGGGAACTCGTTCAGTTTGAGCAACCCTCCCCATCTGTGTAACTGTCTCTAACCCAGTAACCTTGCATTCTCCATTGCCTTCCTATCTATGAGCCTTCAGAACCTAGAAGTCTTCGAATATCTGTAAACGTCTTCCGTCACTACAACCTTCCATATCTCTCTTAGGACTCTTGGAAACACCCCCTGTCTGTCCCTATCAGTCTACCTGCCTCACCCTACACCCATCCCTATCCCTATCTCCAGAATTTAATCCAGCTCCCTCTATCTCTGTAAATTCTTCCAATCCCCAAACCCCTTTGTCTCACTGACATTCTTGATCAGATGTAACTCAGTTTAACTCTAACATCCTTGTGTCCCTGTAAGCCTCCCTGTCTCTGTAACCTCTATCCATCTGTTCAAACCACCACTACTGAGGAATGACTCCCTGTATTCGCCATAAGGCAGATGGAATGAGAGTGAATTGATATGATGGAACCGTCATTCCGGAGATGTAGCTGCAGAATGACCATCACAGGGAAGGGAATATTGAAGGATTGTTGGGATCTATGCAAAAAGGCAACAAGTTGTGAAGAAAGGATGGGGTTAATGCATTAATGAGACAGTCATATGGATCTGAAGATCAAATGTTGGAGTCTATTTGAGTGGAGCAAGCAGCAGCAACCGTTAGCAGGAATTATTTTATGGGCACCAGAAATCGATGGTAATGTTAATATGGTTACGATCAGGACACTGAATATACTTGTAGCAAGGGCAGTACAGTTACTGTGTGTGACGGTGGTCTCCATCCCGACTGGATAACTAATGAGTATCAGGGCTGTAATGGATGGAATCCTGGATTGTATACGAGATGGTTTTCCATGACATCATATCAAGGAGCCATCAACAAAATTGTCTATTGTAGATCAAATGCTGTGTAATAATAAATATCTAAAAATCCTAATCTAAAGGAGTTTTGTGAGCAGAGACCCACAATGTTATAATGTAGATGCTCAGTTTGAGGTAAGACCATGAGAAGTAGGAGTGAAATTAGGCCATTTGGCCCATTGAGGACGCTCTGCCCTTCAATCTGATCATGGCTGATCTGATACTCTCCAACTCGACTTTCCTGCCTTCTCCCAAAACCCTTATTTCCCTGATTCATTAACATCTGACCATCTCTGCTGTAAATATTCTTAATGACCCAGCCTCGACAGCCCCCTCCAGTCAGGAATTCCCACAGAGTCACTACTCTCTGAGTGAAGACATTCCTCCTCATCTCCATCTTAAATGGGTGAGCCCTTAATTGGATTTTATGGCCTCTGGTTACAAATTATCTCACAACTGAACCAAAGGGAAATGACAAAGATAATTATTGGAGATGAAATGAAAATGGGTGGAGATGGGGTTAACGAAGAAGAATGTCCAAGGTTGCAGAGCTTTACAGATCAGTTGGAAAGATTTGCAGAGAAATGGCAAATTGAGTTTAATCTGGACAAGTGTGAGGTGATGTCAGATTCAAGTGGAAATTTAGAATACTGAGGGAAGTTGATAAACAGAAAGATCTTGGTGCAAGACATTAACTCTCTGAAAATGGCAACAGAAGTGTTTCAGACAGGAAAGAAAACCAATTAAACACTGGCCTTCATTGGTCACAACGTTGGGTATAGTGGTTTGCATCTGATGTTGTAGTTGTATAAAACTTCTGTTTGGCCACATTTGGAGCACTGTGTGCAGGTCTCATCTTCACACAATAGGGAGGATGGGGAGGCTTTGGAGAGGGTACAAAAGGGGTTTATCAGCACGTTGCCTGTGTTAGGTTTTTCATGGTGTGTTAGGTGTAAGAGGAAATTAAACAAAGTTGGATTGTTTTGCAAGAGTATCAGAGACTGACAGGAGACCAGGTACAGGAATATAACATACGGAGAGGGAAGATAATGTGGATAGTCGGAATCTCTTTTCCAATGTGTAAGTTTCAAATACGAGAGTGCATAGGTTTAAGGTGAGAAAGAGGACGTTTAAACGAGATGTGTAAGCAAGTTTTTTTTAATATAGAGAGTAGAGGTTACCAAGGGCGGTCGTAGCAACAGAATGTGAATAAAGTTTCAAAGTGGCATTTAGACAGAAACATGAACAGGGATACGGGATATGGACCATGTGCAGGCAGATGAGATGAGTGAGAATAGCATCTTGCACAGCACAACCATGGTAGGCCGAAGGGCCTGTTGCTGTGCTGTACTGTTCTATTTTCTAACTTCCCAGCATCTGCCCGATCAGAGCCCCTCAGAATCTTGGTGGTTCATTCCATTTCTCTCTCATTATCTAAACTTCAATGGGTTCAACCTCAATCTACTCCACCTCTTCTCACTAGAAATTCCCTCCATTCCCAGGATCAGCCGGGTGACCCTTCTCTGACCTGCCTCCAATGCGACAGTATCTTTCCTTCGGGCACTCTAACTGTTCATAATATTCTAGGTGTGGTCTGACTTGAACCTTGCCTAATTTTAGTTCGATCTGCCTATTTTAGACTCCATTCCCTTTGTAATAAATGCCAGCATTTGATTTGACTTCTCTATTACCTGCTGACCTTGGAAGCTAACCTTTTTAGATTGATGAACAAGAACTCCCATAACCCTTTCTCCTGCCAGTCTGAAACCAAATAGTGTTAGTCTGACATTAAGTCGGGAGCATACTAAAATTGTTAGAAAGGATATTTTAAAATACAATAACTGGCCACTTAGAAACACACTTTATAAAAGAGAATTTGTTTTTGAGCCTGTTGGATTTAATTTGTTTGTGTGATTATAAATGGCTGAATTGAATGGGTATAGAAGGGGTGTAGTGGTACGGGGGATATGGTGTCTTTGAATTATCAGAAGCCTTTACACATATTTCAATAAGGGCGAATGAGTAACTTGGTAGAGAATAGGGCCTCTGAAATATGAATAAGTTCGCCTATGTGTGGAACCAGAGGAGGTGGGTGAGATATTAGACAAAATAGTGTTGTCAGTATTTACTGTGGTGAAAGACATGGAAGCTCGGGAAAATGGGGAAGTAAATAGTGATGTCTTAGAAAGAATCCTCAACAGAGAAGAGAAAGTGCTGGAATCTTAAAACAAATAAGATTATATCAATCCTCAGTAGCTCATTAGGTGTATCCTAGAATATTGTGGGAGGCTAGGGAAGAGATTGCACTGCCCCTAACAGAAATATTTATATTATCAACAGATGCAGTGTGGTGCTGGAAGACTGGAGGGAGGATAATGCTGTTCCATCACTTAAGGGCTGCAGAGAAAAGCCAGGAAATTACAGCCCGGTGGTGGGGAAGTTGTTGGAGGAGATTATGAGAAAAAGGTACCACATATATTAACAAAGGCAAGGGCTGATTCGAGGTGGTCAGCATGGCTTTGTGAGTGGAAAACAGTGTTTCACAAACCGGATTGACTCTTCGAGGGGATGGCCAAGAGATAGATGAAGGCAGACCAGTGAACATTGTCCACATGGACAGCGAAGCATTTAACATGGTTCGAAGGGATTTCGAACAGCTAGTCAAGAGGAAGAAGGCAGCTTATTTAAGGTTGAGGAAACAAGGGTCAGAAAGCTTTTTAGAGGGTAACATGGAGCAGCACTATGGCCCAATGGTGAGCACTGCTACCTCATAGCACCACGGACTCCATTTTGATTCCTGACTCAGGCGACTGTCTGTGTGGAGTTTGCACATTCTCCCCATGTCTGCGTGGGTTCCCTCCAGGTGCTCCGGTTTCTCCCCACATCCCAAGGATGTGCATGTCAGGTGACTCAGCCAAGATAAATTACCCAAAGTGTTCACGGATGTGTAGGTGTGGTGCATTAGTCTGGGCAATTGGAGAGTAATAGGGTGGGGGAATGAGTCTAGGTGGGATACTGTTTGCAGGGTTGATATGGAGGCGTTGGGCCAAGTGGCCTGTTTCCACACTGTAGGGATTCTCTGAAAGTAACAGGAAGGAACTTAGGAGTGGACTTAGGACAGCTAGAAGGGGACATGAAAAATCATTGTTGGGAAGGATTAAGGAAAACCGTAAGGCAGTGTCCACTTAAGTGAGGAACAAGAGGATGGCCAGAGTGAGAGTAGGGCCTGTCAGGGATAATGGAGGGAACTAGTGCCTGAAGTCGGAGGAGGTAGGGAAGGACCTTACTGAATCCTATGCCTCAGTATTCACTGCTGAGAGGGACATTTGTGAGAATACCCTGAAACAGGCTGATATACATGAACAGGTTGCTGTTAAGAATGAGGATATGCTGAGAATGTTGTAAAAGATAAAGATAGATAAGTCCGCTGAACCAGATGGGATATGCCCAAAGTTACTGCACGAAGCGAGGGAAGAGATTGTTGCACTTTGGCGATGAACTTTGCACCCTCACTGTTCACTGGAGTCGGACCAGATGATTGGAGAGTTGCAAATATTATTCCCTTGTTCAGGAAATGGAATAGGGATAATCCTGGGAATTACAGACCTGTCAGTCTTAAGTCTGTGGTGTGCAGATTATTGGACAGGACTCCGAGACAGGTTTTATGATTCCTTGGCAAACCATAGTTTGATTACAGATAGTCAGCATGGCTTTGTAAGGGCTGATCATGCCTTATAAACCTTATTGAATCTTTTGAGAATGTGACAAAACACCTTTTAGGCTCAATTCAGAAAGTACAGAGACATGGGTTGCCGGGAAAACTGTCTGTCTGGATATGGAATTAATGACCCCCAGAAGACAGAGGGTGATGACAGATGAAAAGCATTCATCCTGGAGCTCAGTGACCAGTGTTTTTCTGCAGGGAGAGGTTCCAGGACCTCTGCTCTTTGTGAGTTTATGAATGACTTGGATGTGTGAGTGGAAGAGTGGGTTAGTAAGTTTGCCAATGACACAGGCGTTGGTGGAGTGGTGAATAGTGTGGAGGACTGTTGTAGGTTGCATCGGGGAAATGACAGGATGCAGAGCTGGGCTGACAAGTGGCAGATGGAAGTCAATCTGGAAAAGTGTGAAGTCATTCATTTTGAAAGATTGAATTTGAATGCAGAATGCAATGTTTAAGGCAGGATCTTTGGCACTGTGGAGGAACAGAGGGATCTTGGGTAACAGGTCCAGAGATCCCTCAAAGTTTGCCACCCAAGATGATAGGCTTATTAAGAAGGAATATATTATGTTGGATTTCATTAGCTGGGGGATCGAGTTTTAAAGCCGCGAGGTTATGCTGTAGCTCTATAGAGCCCTGGCTGGACCCCATTGTAATATTGTGTTCAGTTCTGGTCTCTTCATTACAGGAACGATGTGGAAGCTTTAGAGAGTGTAAAGAGGAGATTTACCAGGATGCTGCCTGGTCTGGAGAGCATGTCTTATGAAGAAAGGTTGAGAGAGCTAATGCCTTTCTCATTGGAGTGAAGACGTGTGAGGGGTGACTTGGCAGAGGTGATCAAGATGGTGAGAGGCACAGAAAGAGTGAATAGTGAGAGACATTTTTTACCCTGACATAAATAGCTATTACAAGGGGGTGTAATTTTAAGGTGATTAGCGAGTGGTTAAGGGGAGATTTCAGAGGTAGGTTCGTTACATACAGAGTGGTGGGCGAGTGGAATGCACTGCTAGTGGCAGTAAAGTTAGATGCACTAGGGACATGAAAAATATTTCTGGATAGGCACGTGGATAATAAAATGAAAGGTGTGTAGGTTAGTTTGATCTTGCGTTCGGCTAAAATCTCGGCATGGCATCATGGCCGAAGGGTCTGGTGCTGCACTGTCCTGTGTTCTTTGTCCCATATGGTAAAGTGGGCAATGAGCTCAGATCAATGTAAAAGGATATGGCATTTAGGAGGAGTGAGGGAACTGGATACAAAACTGGGCTTGATGGTAGGAGACAGAGGGTGATATGAGACATGTTGTTTTTCTGACTGGATGCATGTGACCAGCGGTGCCCTGTTGTTTGTCATTTGGACTAATGGTTTGGATGGGAATATTGGTATCCTGGAAAGTAAGATTTTATTTTGAGTTATACTGAAATTGGTGGTAAAGTGGACAGTGAAGAAGGTTATCTGTGATTCTACAGGGTGAACAGTACTGCTGGGATAGTGGCTGAAGAATAGCAGATGAAGTTTAATTAGATAAATGTGAAGTGTTCCATTTTGGTGAAACAAACCAGGGTGGGACTTGTACAGTTAATGCTCGGGCCCCGGGTGGTGTGGTCAATCAGATACCCAGGGATACAGGTACATAGTTCTTTGAAAATAGTGTCACAGGTAGACAGGCTGGTGAAGCAGGCGTTTGGGATGGTTACCCTCATTGGGCAGAGCATTGAGAGTAAGAGTTGGGATGTCATGTTGTGGCTGTAAAAGACATTGGTGGGGCCACCATTAAAACATTGTTGATCAGTGGGAAGAACTCTTCTGTCTCACTTACCTGCTTTAGGGAAAAACAAATGTTTTCCACTGTTCATTTACAAACACATGTTTCAGTCTGTTTAGCCTGTTTACCTTGGTCACTTCTCTGCTCAAACTCAAGTAATTGGCTATTTTCATTTCTAGTTGTAACTTGTCCTTTCTATGAGTCTCTTTACTACATTATATTTCTTAAAACTGCACTTATCACAATTTCCTAGAGGATCTCTTAAGGTGATATGACCCATTCACTAAGTTTCATCGCACAACAGTCGCTCTGAGATAGTTACGTCCCTCGCCAGTTGCCCAATGTGTTATTCAAAGAAACACTGAAAAGAAATTCATGGAACTCCTCTTCCAATATTACAGTTGTCTGTCTGACTGTCCCAGATTATGCGAAAATTGTAGTTTCCCAAAATTATCACAATGACTGAGTTAAAAATTCCAATGAGTTCCTGTTCAATGCAGTGATGAGCAATGAAATACTGTTCAGTGGCTAAAAACTGTTCTGCTGCTTGTGTCCTTGGCAAGTAGTAGCCAGAATTTACATTCAGACTGACTCTACTTCATGATCTGAGGCCAAATGCTTTCTGTGTAATGCCTTTCTTACCCATTATTGTTAGCGTTACCCATTTTGCCTGAGTTTCCACAAGGTTGTGATCCATTGAATATTTATGTTCCACCTTTTGTTCGCCCTGTAACCATATCTCCCTGGTGTCTAAATCTCTTCTTATCACCGCATCACAACTCCATCTACCTTATTGATGAGACTTCGTACAATCCAAAAAAAAGTCATAATTTCCTCTTTCCCATAATTTCCTGTCACAAACCGATTCACTGATGTACAGTTTCAGTTAATCGCTGCCCCATCCTGTACCTTTCGGCTTGCCTTCACCAACTTCCCCATGCTGTTCCGATGTTTCACCTTTTCTTTTTGGATTTGGAAAGCTCCTTTCACCTGAACCCTGTCCCTGCATCCTCGCTGTCAGTTGAAATCCCTGTCCATAAACCTACCGACATGATTGGCCAGGAAACTGCTCCCAGCACAGTTCCAGTGGGGCCATCCGAATGGATTATTTTTTTAAGCCAGATGTGGATGTCTCTGGCTGACCAGTCTTTCTTGCTCAGCTCTAGCTGCCCTTGAGCTGAGTAACTTGCTCGGCCATTTCAGAGGGTAATTGAGAGGCAAACACTTTGCTGTGGATATGTCGTGCAGACCACCTGAGGATAAGCAGTTATCCTTATCTAAAGGATAAGTGTTTGGTTTTTTTGTACATCAGCAATGGTTTCGTACTTATTTATGGATTGTTACTTACTATTTTTTAAATTATTGATTTGAAATTCCACTATTTCTGATGGTGAGATTCAAATCTGTCTCCCCTGAACATTAGCTGTGGTTTGGGATACATGCTCTAGCAATAATACCACTAGGGCATCACTTCACCTTCTCACTGGTTGCTCATCCCTGAAACCAGTGAATCATGAAGGTAAACCCATGATTCTGTGATCCCGACACCTTCCAGTACTCTAGTGATGTCATTCAGTATCTCTCCATGTGGTATCCCTCACTGTGTGGGTCTAATTGCTGCCTCTGTCAGTGTCTCTTGCTCTTGTAGTTACTCTAGATCCCGGGTCAACAGAATTCTACACTCCAGAAAGACACAGCAACACAGAGCAGGGATGGAGTTTGGGATTTTCCAGAACTCTGTGGGACTCAGTGCCATTCTCCTTGCGTAACCCTCACTGCATCATTCTAATGTCCTATTCTGTCTACTTCTCTGTCTCCTGTAGGTATTCAGGAAGTTCCTGGTTCAATAGACATCCCAACTGCTTGGTGTCTCGTCTGTCACCACATTGAAGATGTTTGGTCAGCCAAAGAGACAAAGGTAAGGGAGATCTGGAGCCTTCAATAAATCCTGTAGTGAGGTAAGATCACTCACAGTGCACAGAGCAGGGAGCAATGAGAGGGCTCAAAACATCAGCAAACAAGACATGACACAGATGCAGTGCTGGAGGGGGAGCATTGCACAGACACACCCCATGCTCAATCACCACGTCTACTTTAACTTACGTTGTGAGACAGCATCGGGGGTTCAGAGCTATCAATTCAGGCCTCTGTTGTCTTATTGAGCATCAGTACAACAGAGGTTAAAGCAGGCCTCCCACAAGACGCTGGGAATGCTGCCTGGGATATTTCTCTTCTGTGTTCTCTCTGCAACACTGCACTAAGACTCAGTACCCTGTAACACTGTGTCTATGGCATGGCTTGTGCACCAGTGTCTTCAATAATTTGTAACTCTTATAACAGTTCCTGTCCCTGTAACCTCCTCCCTTCCTTGTACTCCCTCCACATATTTGAAAGGTTCAGCATTCTAGATTACCATCCCTATCGCTGTAAATTGCTTCAGTGTCTATAACATGCTTTATTTCGGTACTGTAATCCTCTTTAACTGGATACAGAGTCATACAGCACGGAAACAGAACATGTGGTCCAACTCATCAATGCTGCCCAGGTTTCCTATACCGAACGAATCTCATTGTCTGCGTTTAGCCCTTTTCTCTTCAAACCTTCTCCCCTCAATGTACCTCTCCATGTTCCTGCCCAAATGTCTTTTCCATGTTGTAATTACTCTTGTTTCTCCCATGTGCCTCTGGTAGTCCATTCTGTCTATGCACCATCCTCCGTAGATAATGTTGCCCCTCAGCTCCCTCTTTAAATCTTTGCTCTCTCACCTCCCGTTCATAACCTCTAGTTTTGGACTCACTTCCCCTTGGCTATTCACCATTCTTAGGAACCGTATGGTTTTGTAAAACTTTATAACGTCACTCCGTAACCTCCTCTGCCCAAGAGAACTATTTAGGACAATGTTACAAATATTTCCAAAGTATCTAACAAAGCGCTGGACAATGACGGCAAGTGTCCGAAATTCCACTTTCGCCTACCTGTCCACCTGTAACTGTGCCCCTTGGTCTCTCACTGTTCGACAACACTGGCCAGGACCCTCCCATTAACTGTGTCATTCATCCCTGGTTTGTCTTAACAAAATCCAAAACCTGAATTAAACACCATCTTTCATTCCCTGGTCCACTGGCCCAGTTGGTCAGTGTATTCACTGTATTCCGTAACTGTATTCACTGCCCACTACACCATTAATTTGATCATCTCCAAACTTACTAACAATGACTCCTATATTCTCAACCAAACCTTTTGTGTAGGTGATGGATATCAGTGGACCCAGCCCTGAACCTTATGGCACACCGCTGGTCACAGGCCTCCAGTCTGAACAACAACTCTTTCCCACCACCCTCTGTCTCCTATTGTCAAGCCAATTTTGTATCCAGTTGGCTAGTTCCCCCGATCCCATGTGAACTAATCTTACAAACCAGTATATCTTGTTAAATCCTGTCAAAGACCCTGCTGTCTTTAGTGTAGACAATATATGGTCACCACTTCCACAAAAGTATCAAGTTAATGAGACCTGACTTTGTACGCACAAAGCCGTGCTGACTATCTTTCATCAATCCTTGCCTTTTCCAAATGAATGTGACTCCTGTCTGGCAGAATCACTTCTACAACTTACCCACCATTAGGCTAATTGGTCTTTAGTTCCCTGGCATTCTATTGCAGCCTTTCTTAAATAATGGAATAAAACCATATTCTTGTCATAGAGCCATAAAGCATGGAAACTGACCCTTCACTTGATACCCACGATAATCTCAAATGAAACTCATCCCAGCTGCCTGTTGCTGGCCCAAATCCCTCCAAACCATTCCTGTTCACATACTCATGCAAATATCTTTTAAACGTTGTAATTGTACCCACATGCACCCCTTACTCAGGAAGTTAATTCCACACTCAAACCACCCTCTGTGTAACAATTTTCCCCCATGTTTTTTTTTAAATCTTTCTCTTCTAACTTTAAAAATGTGGTCTCTCCTCTTGAGGATCCCCCACCCTGAGGAAAAGGCACCTACCATTAAATTGATCTATATATCTCATTTTTTTCATTAAAATGACTCAGCCTATCCAGCCATTTTTCAGTCTCAAGCCTTCCATACCCAGCAACATCCTGGTTAATCTCATCTGAACCCCTGCAGCTTAATAATATCCTCCCTGTAACTAGGCGGCCACAACTGGACAGAGTAATGCAGAAGAGGCCTCACCAATGTCCATACAATCTCAACATGACGTCCCAAATCCTACACTCAACGGACTGAGCAATAGTCAAAAATACTGTCTTATCCATCCTGTGATGCAAAATTCAAGAATTATGTAACTGAATCTGGAGGTCTCTTTGCATTAAAACACTAACTGAGGCTCGAACATTAATTGTATAAGCTCTACCCTTGTTTGTTAAACTAAATGTATTTGTTGCATTTATTCAGATTGAATACCATCTATGGCTTTTCAGCCCATTCACCCATATTATCAAGGTCCCTTTGTAATGTTAGCAAATCTCCTTCACTGTCCACTATGCCACCCTCCAGCCTTCCAGAACCTCACACTTGGCTGTCGATGGTACAAATACCTTTGCTCGGGGCTCCACCATTTCTTGCCGAGCATCCCACAATGTTCTGTGATACACTTAATGAAGTCCGAGGGCTTTCAATACATTTGTGTTTTAAAAACTCCAGAACCACCTCTTCTAAAACATGCACTCTTTTCAAGTCATAAAGATGGACAGCATGGAAACAGAGCCTTCGGTCCACCTTATCCATGCTGACCAGGAGATCTAACACATCCATCCCATTTATTAGCATTTGGCCCATGTACCTCAAAACCCTTGTTATTCATATTCCCATCCAAATACCTTATAAATGTTGGCATAATATCAGTCTCTATTACTTTCTGTCTCAGCTCATTCCATACACGCATCACCATGTGCATGAAAAAGCTGTCCCTTCAGTTCCTTTTAAACCTTTCCCCTCTAACCTTAAACCTATGCCCTCTACTTTTGGACATGCTAACCCCTGGGAAAAGACCTTGAATGTTTACCCAATCCATGTCCGTCATGTTTATATAAACCTCTGTCAGGTCACCCCTCAGTCTCCGATGCTCCACGGAAAATAACCCCAGCTTATTCAGCAACAACTCTGGCAACATCTTGTAAATCTGTTATGAGCACTTTCAAGTTTCACAATATCATTCCTATAGCAGGGAGACTGGAATTGCAGAGTACTCCAATTGTGGTCTAATGTATTTCTCTTGTTCCCTGAGTTCCCAAGTCTTTGTCCACAGTAAATTCTGGAGTGAAAAATTTGTTTACGGTCTTAATAAATATCCTGCAGATCCACACATGAATTGTCTCATTGATATTTAAGGGCCCCAATTTTGGCCTGAGTTACTCGTTTACTTTTAATATTTTATGCAATCACTTTTGGATTCCCCTTACCCTTCTCTGCCGAGGCTTTTTCATGTATCTTTTCTGCATTCCTGATTTCTACCCAAAGTGTATTCCTACAGTCCCTATGATCCTCAAGGATTCCCTTGATCCAGCTGGCTATACCTGACATTTCCCCCCTTTTCCATGACCAGACCCTCAATAGACAGCCAGTGTTTCCTAATGCTGTCAGCATTAACCTGCACACAGACAGGAACATGCTGGCGCTGATCGCTCAAATTATATCACTTTTAAAATATTCTCACTTGCCAGACTTCCCTTTCCCTGCAAATATACTCCCCAGTCACCTTTTGAAAGTTCCTGGCTAATACTATCAAGATTGGGCTGGCCCCGTTTTATAAACTGAAGTTGTTGATCAGGCCTGTCCTTTTCCAGAGCTATTTGTAAACTGGTAGAACTGTGGTTGCTTTAGCAAAATGCGTTCCCACAAACACCTCAGTTCCTTTCCTGATCTTGTTTCCCAACGAGTGGTCAGGTTTTGTCCCTTTCTCTTTTCAGGCCGTTTACATATTGACTGGGAGTTTTCTGGAACGCAATTAGCAAATTCCTCCCTTGAAAACGCTGAACACTGGCAGTCCCAGTCTAAGTTTGGAAAGTTTTAAAAAATCCCCAAAATTACAGACCTATTATTATGATTGATTGTGAGATCTCTCGACATATTTGTTCCTCAATCTGCCACTGTTTATTCGGGGTTAGTAGGACAATCATATCAAAGTAATGACACTCTCCTATTTCTGAGTTCCACATAGCTTCATTGGGCGATCCCACAGGAATGTCCTCTCGAAGTACTGCTGTGATGATTCATGCAATCAAAACCCACCACCACCACACGTCCTCTCTTGCCTCCCCTTCGATGCTTCCTGTAGCATCTCTACCTTGAAACAATGAGCTGCCAGCCCTGCCCCTCCCTCAGCTATGTTTCTGTAATAACTATAATCTCCCAGTCCCATGTTCCAATCCATGCCCTGAGTTCAACTTCCTTAGCTGTCAGGCCCCTTGCAAAGAAATAAATGCAGTTTAATCATCAGTTTCCCCCCATTCCCTTTTATGTCCTTGCCTGCCTTGACTTTTGAAATCACTCTCTTTAACATGTGTCCCAGCCTCAATCTTGGTTCTGACCTTACAACTGTTTAAGGTCCAACACCCTGCCAGACTAGTTTATATCCTCAAGAGCAGCTCTAGTAATTTACCCCATCAGGATATGGGTCACCCTCCCGCTCCCAGTTCAGGTGTCTTCCCCACCCTGTCTCTACCTGTGCTGGCGCCTTCTGGGATCAATGGACTTATCCACCAAGATCCCTGTGTTCCTCAGTACGCCGCAAGGACTGACCATTTATTATGTCAGTCCGTTGCTTATCATACCTCCCACAAGTTATTACCTCATATTGATCAGAAATAAGCTATGCTCAGATTATATCTGATTGACTTCGGACTGCAGCCTGAGACCATCCCCCTCACTGTGGACAACACGCTCACCTTTCATGGCATCTGCAAACCGACTAATGACACCTTCCGCTTTCACATCCAAGTCATTAATGTACATCATAAACAACAGTGGTTCCTGCACAGATCCCTGTGGTACACCCGCTGGTGAAAGAATTTCAAACACAAAGACGTCTATCCGCTAATTTTACATCCAATTTGCCAACCTGCCTTGGATCCCAATGGCTCTTTACCTTTGGATCAGCCTTCCATGACGGTCCTCGTCAAAGGCCTTATTCAAGTCCATGTAACCCACATCATCTGCATTGCCCTCATCAACATTCTTAGACACCACTTCAAAAACTGAATTCCTCAGACAGTATCTTCCTCTACTCAATCCGTGACGACTAAACTGAGTTGATCACTGCCTTTTCAAGTATTGATTCATCCTCAGAATTGTTTCCAATAATGTCCCTCCCCCTGCTGTCAGACTCCCTGTTCTGTAATTATCTGGCCCACCCCTGCTGCCCTGCCTGAACAAAGGAACCACATTAGCGATCCTCCAGTCATTCGGCACTTCACCTGTGGCCAGCAAAGTATTAAATATATCCACCAGGGCCCCAGCAATCTCCTCCTTTACCTCCCATAGCAGCCTGGGATACATTTCATTGGGCACTGCGGATTATCTCCAACTTTATGCCAAAGAAAACATTTAATATCTCCTCGTTATTGATCATACCATGTTATAGAACCTCACCATCCAAAATGAAGTCCGCGGCTACAATGTGTTTCTCCTGTGTGAATACAGATGGGAAGTATTCAGTGAAGACTTCAACTACTTCGTCTGGCTCCATGCACAGATTGTCTCTTTGGTTTCTAACAGGCCCCACTCTTGAGCTGGGAATTCTCTTCCTCTAACTATACTCATAAAATACCTTGTGACCTTTCCTTAACAGTATTTTAATGAGGATATTTCATGGCCATTCTTTGCTACTCATTTTTAAGGACCCCCTTACACTCTTGATACTTCTGAAGAGCTTCGTCTGTTTCCATCGTTCTGTACCTCCTTTATCCAGCTCACAGTATCGCTTGACCAGTATTTGCTCTTCAGGCACCACACTGGCCCTGAATTCTCACTGCATCACTTTAATATTTTTCCTTTTTCCGAATGTGACCGTAACTGCAAATCGTTCCTCCCAGTCTGTGTTTGCCAGACCCTGTCTCCTGATAGTGAGAATGCCCGGAGACTGTGATATTATAACGATTAGGGGGCTTCCCAAAATTTGGCCTCTTCACTTCTGCACTATTCCTTTTCCAAAATGACTTTGAAACCTAGCGTTATGTCCACCATCGCCAAAACATTACAAAAATCCTTATGTTTGCCATCTTGTCCAGCACCTACAGCCCACTCTGTCTATAACATCCAGCCCTTACTGACCTCCCCACCTGTGTACCTTCCTCGAGCCTCTCCCGCACAAGATGCCACTGTAACCTTCTCCAGTCCCCACAGCACTCCTCCATCCTGCCCTACAGCACCCCATTACCTCTAACCTTCCACCATCCATTTCACCTCCCTGTCTGTACAGAGTCCTTTAGTTCTGTAGCGTTTCCTGCCAACCCTCCCTTTGTGTAACGTTCTGAAGCCACTTGAACCGTCCCAATATCTGTAACCTTGCCCTCTCTTTCATACCTCTCTTTCTCTGTAACAAACTCCCTTCTCTACAATGTTCCTTACCTCTGACCACCTCCAGTCATTACTAGCCTTTCTAGCTCTCGAACATCCTGCAGCCACTAAAACCATCCATGTGTCTGAAACCTGCTTTCAATTGTTGTAACAACTTTCATTCACACAACTGCCTCTGTGTATAACCTCAGCCAGTCCATAGAATCCTTGCTAACTCTGGAACCTCACGCAGTGTGTACAAGTCTGAGTAGTACTAACTTCATTCAGTCTCGCCAACCATCCCTACCTCTTATTGCCTGGAGATTCCACAGCCCTCCTCCAGTCCCTCTCATGGACACCATCTATGTAACCTTGTCCTATTCCTGACTATATATTCCTCCTTTTCCAATAAACCCTTGTAAACTTTGGAACCTGATCTAATGTCTGCAGTGCTCTGTGTAATCATTCACAGGGATGGCACAGTGGTTAACACTGCAGCCTCACTGCGCCTGGGGCCTGGCTTCGATTCCAGCCTTGGGTGACTGTCTGTGTGGATTTTGCATGTAATCCCTCCGACTGTGTGGGTTTTCCCGGGCGCTCTGGTTTCATCCCACAGTCCAAAAGTTGCACGATCAGTGGATTGACTATCATGAAGTGTGGTTTAGATGAGTTAACCATGAGAAATGCAGGGTTTAATGGATAGGTAGAGGTGTGGGACTGGTTCAGATGCTCTTCAGAGGTTTGGAATGGACTGGTTGGGCCGAATGGCCTGGTTCCAGGCTGTGGAGATTCTATTCAGATTTTTGTCCAGTCCTGCCAACCATCCCTGTCTCTTGAACCTTGCCTCATCCCCAGTATTCTCCTTAACACTTTAATCTCCTCCAGTTTCTAAGACACTCCTTTCCGATGTAAGCTTCTCCAGTCCTTACAAAGATCAGTATGACTGTCGACTCTTCCTGTTTTTAGAACCCTCCCTATAACTATTGCCATTTGTTACACCACTCCCAATCACCGTTCCCTCCTGAAAGTCCCATGAACATTCATATCTCTGAAACTCATTTGGACTGCCTCAACTTCCCAACTACCCTTTGACAGCTTACCTCTGACCACCTCCAGTCAGTATTAGCCTTTCTAGCTCTCGAACATCCTGCAGCCACTAAAACCATCCATGTGTCTGAAACCTCCTCTCAATTGTTGTAACAATTGCTGAGACTTGCTCTGTATCAGTGAAGTAATTAAGTCTTGGTATCCCTCATTATTGTAACCTCCCTCCAGCACTGAGGATCTGTAGAAGCTCTTTTCAACCGCACAGTCATCTCTGTGTCTGCAATCTCCTCCACTTTCCATAATACATTCTCTCTGAGCTCCTCTGTAGTCCATGAAACACTCCCTAACACTGTCTTTATCAGTGTAACCTTCACCAAAACACAACCTTCCCTATCTGTGTAAATCTCTACACCAGTCCCTATCTCTCTAAGCTCTGTCTAACAATATAACCCTCCATGTCTGTGTATTTACCTTCAGTCCCAACATTCCTCCCTATCTGCGTAACCTTCTCCATGCATTTTTGCTTCACTCTCTTCAACGGTCCCTGTCAGTGTAATCTCTTCCAGACCTGAAAACTCTCTCTCTCTTTCACTTTCTCGGGCCACACAACCCTCACTATCTGTAATCTACTCCTATCTGAGAAACCTCCCTCTGTAAACTGCTCCAACTGTTCAACTGTCCATAAGCTCCTGCAGCTCTTACAGCCCTCCCTATCTACAAAACCTCTTCCAGTCCCTTAAACACCAGCAGTCTGTGGATACCCGACCACTATCCCTATCTGTGTAATTCTCTCAGGTCTCTGCAGCACTCCTGATCTGTAGAACTCACTTCAATGCCTGTGACTCTCCCAATCAGTTTCTACAAAACCCACTATCTATTTCACACCTTCCCATCACTATCACCCCCCCCCCCCCGTCAATATTAGCTCCTCCACCGTCTCTACCATCTAACAATCTCCATACCCTTGTCCAGCTCTTATATCCCCATCTGTGTAAACATCACCCTCCTCTACAACCTCCTCCTGTTAGTGCTGTGCTCCCTTGTCTGTGAAACTGTCTCCAACCAAACTTTCTGCACCAATCTTTGAACAATATTCCGGATTCCACATCCTCCATGTCTAAACAACCTGCAGAACCTAAAGCCTTCCTATATCGATAACCATCTTCAGTCATGACTACCCTGCATATCTCTGTTTGTTCGTCCAGTCGATACAAACATCTTTATCTCTGTAATCTGCTCAGCTCCCTAAAACACTCCCTGTCTGTGATCCAGCCCTGTCCTACAAACATCCTTATCCCTATAAACGTCTCCATCCCTCCCAAATTTCCAAACTTCATGAACCCCTGTCATCCCTGTAGCTCTCCACATTTCTGCAACCTCCTGTGTCTCAAAGGTCCTCCCACCCTGTGAAACCACCTCCCCTACCCACATCCCTCCCAGTCTGGGTCCTCTGCTCCAGATCAGACCATTGATATCTCTGTAAACATCTCCACTCCTGAAAACTCTTCCATTTGTGTAACCTCTTTCAGACCCCATACTCTCCTGCTTCCTGAATCCTCTTCCTGCCATTGCAACCAAAACCACGTGTTTATGTAATATCCACCAGTGCTTACACCCTCCCCAACTCAGTAACCTCTTGCAGTCGTAACAAAACACCTAAACTGTGAAACCTCTTAGTTACCTACAGTCCTCCCTCCCTCTCTCCTCAAATGCCTTCATCACCATGAAACCCATAATTACTGAAGCCTCCTTTTGAAACTGCAAATCTCCTAATGTCTGCAAAATCTTCCTGTCCTGATATTCGTCCCTATCTCTGTAACCCCCGCCACCCTCCAGTGCCCTTCTGGGAAACATGGCAGATGAGGGAAGATTTGTTGAGTCCGGGCCATGTTACGGAGGTAGAATCCGCGGAATTACAGATGTGGTCTAATGTCTGTGGTATGCAGATTATTGGAGAGAACTTTAAAGACAGGATATATGACTAGTTGGAAAACCATAGTTAAATTAGAGACAGTCAGCATGAGTTTGTGAGGGGCAGGTCATGCCTCACAAACCTTATTGAATCCTTTGAGGATATGGCAGAATACGTTGATGGCTCATTCAGAAAATGAGGAGACATGGGAAACAGGAAAATCTATCTGTCTGGATACAGGATTGGATGGCCCAGAGAAGACAGAGTATGGCAGCAGATGGACAGTATTGAGCCTGAAGCTCAGTGACCAGTGGTGTTCTGTAACAATCGGCTCTGGGACCCTGCTCTTTGTGATTTTTATAAATAACGTACATGTGGATGTTTGCGAGCGGGTTAGTAAGTTGTCAATGAAGGTTGGTGAAGTGGTGGGTAATGTGGAGGGCTGTTGTAGGTTGCAATGGGATATTGACAGGACGCAGAGCTGGGCTGGAAGTGGCACATGGAGTTCAATCTGGAAAAGTGTGAAGTGATTCATTCTAGAAGGTTGCATTTGAATGCAGAATACAGGGTGAAAGGCAGAATACTTGGTAATGTGGAAGAACAGAGAGATCATGGGGTCCATGTCCATAGATCCTTCAAAGTTGCCACGCATATTGATAGAGTTGCTAAAAAGGCATATGTTGTGTTGGCTTTCCTGAACAAGTGGATTGGTTTTGAGAGCCATGAGGTTTTACTGCATCTTTTTAGTAGCCTGGTGAGACCACACTTGGAATATTGTGTTCAGTTCTGGTCCCCTCTTTACAGGAAGGATGTGCAAGTTTTAGAGAGCGTACACAGGAGATTTCCCAGGATGCTGCCTGGAATGGAGGGCATTTCTTATGAAGAAAGGTTGAGGGGGCTAAGGCTTTGCTCATTGGAGTAAAGAAAGGGATGGGGTGGCTTGGTAGTGTTGAACAAGATGATGAGAGGCACAGAGAGAGTGAATCTTGAGAGACTTTTTCTCCTATCGCATAAATGGCTGTTACAAGGGGGTATAATTTTAAGGTCAATGGAGGATGGATAAAAGGATAGAGAATGGTAGGTGGTTGGAATGCATTGACAACGGTGGTCGTAAAATTCGGTACTTTCGGGACATTTAATAAACTCTTGGGTAGGCACATGATTGATAGTAAAATGACTGGTATGTAGATTAGTTTGATCTTACAGTTGGATAAAAGGTTGCCATGGCATCATGGCCGAAGGGTCCTGTGCTGTACAGTTCTGTGTTCTACGTTCCGTATGGTAAAGTGGATAATAAGCTCAGATCAATGTAAAAGAATATGGCATTCTGGAGGAGCTAGTCACCTGGATACAAGATTGGCTTGATGGGAGGAGACAGAGTTTGATGGGAGACATGTTGTTTTTCTGACTGGAGGTATGTGACCAGCGGAGTAGGGGGTCCCCTGTTGTTTGTCATTTGGATAAATGGTTTGGATGGGAATATTAATTTCCAGGTAAGTAAGCTTCTTGGGTGACACTGAAATTGGTGGTTAAGTGAACAGTGAAGAAGTTTATCTATGATACAACAGGATGAACAGTACTGCTGGGATAGTGGCTGAAGAATAGCAGATGGAGTTTAATTAGATAAATGTGAAGTGTTCCATTTTGGTGAAACAAACCAGGGTGGGACTTGTACAGTTAAAGTTCGGGCCCTGGGTAGTGTTGTCAATCAGTGACGTAGGGACGCAGGTACACAGTTCGTTGAAAGTTGCGTCACAAGCAAACAGGCTGGCGTTTGGGATGGTTACCTTCATTGGGCAGAGCATTGTGAGTAAGAGTTGGGATGTCATGTTGTATCTGTACAAGACATTGGTGAGGCCACCATAAAAGCATTGCTGATCAGTAGGAAGAACTCATATGGTTAACTTACCTGCTTTAGGGAAGGATATAAAATATTCTAACCTGGTCTGGCCAACATTTGACCCCAGACCTACAGCAATATGACTGACTCTGAGGAGCCCTCTGGGTAATTAGCAGTGGGGTCAAAGAATGTTAGTCGAGGCAGTGACAATCACATCTCATGAATGAATAAATAAAAATACATATATCCCTCCCTACCTCTGCAAACCCCTCCAGCTGCAGCATTCCGTACTGGTTTTGTAACACCGTTCAGGCCCTGACAACTCTCTGTCACACTCCCACCACCTCGAGTACCTCCCCCTCCCGTGTTCGTGACGTGTCATTAAACCCTGACAATGATTCCCCTTCCCACTGCCCCCCTCCTGCAAGCAAACCCTTTGCAATCCCTTTAACTTTTACTCCTAAAACCCTCTCTCACTTCAGGATTTTGAATACATTTTGGTGATCTTCTCAACCTCATACTCGATTTTGTCCTGAGTGAGGGACAGGTGTGAGTTTCTCGTTGAGGTTTTGTGTGTTTCAATGGAATGTCCTTTTCTTGAGTGTTTTACACTGTTCCTTCAAATGTTTTCCACTGTTCATTTACACAGACGTTTCAGTCTTTTTAGCCTATTTACCTTGGTCAGTTCTCCTCTTAAACTCATGTAATTGGTTATTTTTGTTTTTAATTGTTTGTCCTTTCTATGATTCACTTTAACATTTTATATTGCTTTAAACTGCACTTTATCACAATTTCCCGGAGGATCTCTCCAGGTGACATTACTCATTCACTAAGTTTCATCACACAACGGTCGATCTGACATTGTGCAACTGGCTAGGGCTGTAACTATGTGTTATTCAAAGAAACACTGAAAACAATTGTCCGAACTCTCCTTCCAATATCACTGTTGTCAGTGTGATTGTCCCAAATTATACGAATTTTGAAGTTTCACTCAATTGTCATTATGCCTTTATTAAAAATTCCAATGAGTTCCTGTTTAATGCAGCGATGAGCAATGAAATGCTGTTTGGTGGCCGAAAACTGTTCTGCTGCTTGTGACCTTGGCAAGTAATAGTCTGAATTTACATTCAGACTGACTCTACTTCATGATCTGCGGCCAAATGCTTTCTCTGTAATGCCTTTGTTATCCATTATTGTTCGCGATGACCATTTTTGCCCGAATTTCCGCAAGGTTGCAAATCATTGAATATTTATGCACACCTTTTGTTCACCCTGTAACCACGTCACCCTGGTGTCCAAATCTCTTTTATCTCTGTCACAAGTCCATCTACCTTATTTCAGAGACTTTGTCCATTCCAAAAAAAACATAATATAGGTTTCCTACAATTTCCTGTCACAAACCGATTCCCTGATGTACAGTTTTAGTTAAACTCTGTCCCTTCCTGTTCCTTTCTGTTTGTCTTCAGCCACATCCCCATGTTGTCTTGATGCTTCACCTTTTCTATTTGAATTTGGAAAGCTCCTTTCACCTGGACCGTGCCCCTCCTTCCTCTCTGTCAGTTTAAAGCCCTGTCCATAAACCTACTAACATGATTGACCAGGACACTGGTTCCAGCACGGTTCCAGTGGGAACGTCCTATTGGATATTTTTATAAATCAGGTAGGGGGTGTGGGTTTCTCTGGCTGACTAGCCTTTCTTGCCCAGCCCTAGCTGCCCTTGAGCTGAGTAACTTGCTCGGCCATTTCAGAGGGTAATTGAAAAGCAAGCACTTTGCTGTGAGTATGTCGTGCAGACCACGTGAGGAATGGCAGATGTCACCAAGTGTCTTTTTGATGAACAAACATTATTTTGGACATCAGCAATAGTTTCGTACTTATTAATGGATTGTTATTTGCATTTTTTAAAAAGTATTGACTGCAAATTCCACCACTTCTGATGGTGGGATTCAAACCTGTCTCCAGTGAACATTGGGTGATGTTTGGATACATGAACTAGCCATAATACCACTATGCCATTACTTCCCCTGCTCAAAGGTTGCTCATTGCTGAGCACTGATACCAGTGCATCAGGAACCTAAACCTGTTCTTCCGACATAATTGTTTCATTATGAAATCTTCCTGCACTCTGCTGATATCACTCAGTCTCTCTCCATATGGTACCCCTCACTGTGAGGGTCTAATTGCTGCCTCTGTCAGTGTCTCTCGCGTTTGCAGCTACTCCAGATCCTGAGCAAACAGAATCCTCCAATCCAGAGAGACGCAACAGCACAGGCCAGGGTTGGAGACTGGGATTTTCCAGATCTCTCTGGGACTCGGTGCCATTCTCCTTGTGTAACCCTCACTGCATCAGTCAAATTTCCCATTCCATCTATTTCTCTGCCTCCTGTCGGTACTCAGGAATTTCCTGACTCAGTAGACTTCCCAACTACTGGGTGTCTCGTCCAATCCCACATTGAAGATGGTTGGTCAGCCAGAGAGACAAAGGGCAGGGAGCCCTGGAGTCTTCAATAAATCCTGCACTGAGGTAAGATCACTCATAGTGAACAGAGAAGAAAGGAATGAGAGATCTCCAAACATGGCTAACAAAAGATGACATAGATACAGTGCTGGAGGGGTAATATAGTGCAGGCACACCCCAGGCTTAGTCACTGCCCCTACTGTCAGTTCTGTTGTTCTGAGACTCACCACTCCGCAACACTGTATCTGTGGCAAGTCTTGCGGACCAGCGTCTTCAATAATTTTTAGCTCCAAAACATTTCCGGTCCCTGTAACCTCCTCCTTTCCCAATAGTCCCTCCACATATTTGAAACGTACTGCATTCCAGACTAAAATTCCTATATCTGTAACTTTCTTCTGTGTCTACAACATGCCTTATCTCTGTAGTCTCCTCCTCCAATAACTGGAGGTAGAGCCATGCTGCACAGAAACGTCCTTTGGTCCAACTAGTCCATGCTGATCGGAGTCCCTGAACGAGTCACATTTCCCTGCATTTGATCCATATCCCTTTAAACCTTCTCCCCTCCATGTACCTGCCCAAATGTCTTTCCCAAGTTCTTATTGTACTTTTCTATACCACGTCCCCTGGAAGCTCATTCTATACCTGCACCATCCTCTGTTTGGAAAATTTTCTCCTCCAACCCCTTTTAAGCTTTTTCTCTCCAATCTCATAATTATGCCCTCTAGAACACAGAACATAGAACATGGCAGCGCGGTACAGGCCCTTCGGCCCTCAATGTTGCGCCAACCTGTGGAACCAATCTGAAGTCCATCTAACCTCCCCTAATCCATTCTCAACCACATGCCTATCCAACGACCGTTTAAATGACCTTAAAGTTGGTGAGTCTTCGACTGTTGCAGGCAATGCATTCCATTCTGTGACTATTCTCAGTATCACTGGCATCTGTCCCATATCTATTAATTAATAATAATATTAATATCTACCTCAATGTAAAGCTGTCTCCTCTCGTGCTAGGCATCGCCATCCGAAGGAAAAGGCTCTGACTGTCCAACCCAACTCACCCTCTGATTATCTTGTATGTCTCAATCAATTGGCCTCAAATGTCTTCTCTCGAACAAAAACAGATTCAAGTCCCTCAGCCTTCCTCATAACTGGAGGTTATGAACTCCTTCCCTCCGTACCAGGTAACATCCTAGTAAATCTCCTTGGAACCCTTTCCAAATCTCGCCCATCTTTTGTGTGTCTACACTTGGATGGCCTCACTGATCTTTGAGGAGCCCTAGTGTCTGTCCAGTTGTTTTTCTGTAGTTGTATGTTGTAGAAAATTATTTGCATTCTCCTTAGCCTTATCTGCCAAATCTATCTCATCCCCCCACGTTGCTTTCCGGCATATCCAGCCTCTCCGATTCTGTCAAAACCTCCACTATCAGTGACATCTTCTTCAATATTTGCTCCATTTACAGTTTCAGGAAATGCTTCTTCAATCAGGATGTTCAGAATTCTATGCAGTACTCCAAAGCTGTGCTGACTATCGGTAATCAATCCTTGCTGTTACAAATGCATGTAACTCCTGTCCCGCAGAATCGCTTCCAATAATGTACGCACCACTGACATCAAGCTAATTGGTGTTTATCTCCCTGGCTTTCCCTCGCAGCCTTTCCTAAACACAGGCATAACATTAGCCACCCTCCAGGCTCCTTGCTCATCACCCATGGCTGTCCGTGATAGAAAAATCTCTTTATGGGACCCACAATATCTTCCTGAGCTTCGTACAATATCCTGGGATGTGCTTGATTAGTTCCCATGGAATTGTCTCCCTTAAATGTGGCCTAACCAATGTCCTGTACAGCTGCAACATCACTTCACGACTCTTGAATTCAATCCCTCTGCTAATGAACGCTAATAAACCATAGGCCTTCTAACAAGCTCTATCCACCTGAGTGGCAACTTTCAAAGACCTATGAACATAGACCCCAAGATCCCTCTGTTCCTCCACCTGACTAAGAACCCTACCGTTAACCCTGTATTCCGCATTCTTATTTGTCATTCCAAAATGGACAACCTCACACTTGGCAGGGTTGAACTCCATTTGCCACTCCTCAGCCCACCTCTGCATCATATCTAAGACCCTTTGCATCCGACAACAGCCCTCCTCACTATCAACAACTCCACCAATCTTCGTATCATCTGCAAATTTACTGACCCACCCTTCGACTCCCTCTTCCAAGTCATTAATAAACATTACAAACAGCAATGGACCCAGAACTGATCCCTGCGGAACTCCAATTGTAACTGGGCTACAGGCTGAATATTTACCATCTACCACTGCTCTCTGACTTCGACCGGTTAGCCAGTTTTCTATCCAATTGGCCAGATTTACCTCTATCCCATGCCTCCTGACTTTCCGCATAAGCCTACCATGGGGAACCTTATCAAATGCCTTACTAAAATCCATGTATACTACATTCACTGCTCTACCCTCATCCACATGCTTGGTCACCTCCTCAAAGAATTCAATCAGACTTGTAAGGCAAGACCTACCCTTCACAAATCCGTGCTGGCTGTCCCTAATTAAGCAGTGTCTTTCCAGATACTCATAAATCCTATCCCTCAGTACCCTTTCCATTACTTTACCTACCACCGAAGTAAGACTAACTGGCCTGTAATTCCCGGGGTTATCCCTATTCCCTTTTTTTGAACAGGGGCACAACATTCGCCACTCTCCAGTCCCCTGGTACCACCCCCGTTGACAGTGAAGACGAAAAGAGCATTGCCAACGGTACTGTAATTTCCTCTCTTGTTTCCCACATAATCCTAGGATATATCCCATCAGGCCCGGGGGACTTGTCTATCCTCAAGTTGTTCAAAATGTCCAACACATCTTCCTTCCTAACCAGTATCTCCTCTAGCTTACCAGTCCGTTTCACACTCTCCTCTTCAACAATACGGTCCCTCTCATTCGTAAATACTGAAGAAAAGTACTCATTCAAGACCTCTCCTATCTCTTCCGACTGAATACACAGTCTCCCACTACTGTCCTTGATTGGACCTACCCTCGTTCTAGTCATTCTCATGTTTCTCACATACGCATAAAATGCCTTTGGGTTATCCTTGATCCTATCCGCCAAAGATTTTTCATGCCCTCTCTTAGCTCTCCTTATCCCTTTCTTCAGGTCCCTTCTGGCTATCCTGTATCCCTCCAACGCTCTGTCTGAACCCTGTTTCCTCAAGCTTATGTCAGCCTCCTTCTTCCTCTTTACAAGACATTCAACCTCCCTCGTCAACCAAGGTTCCCTCACACGACCATTTCTTTCCTGCCTGACAGGTACATACATATCAAGGACACGTGGCATCTGTTCCTTGAAAAAGTTCCACATTTCCACGACATCCTTCCCTGGCAGCCTCTGCTCCCAACTTATGCTCCCAACTTATGCTCCTCATCTCTGGATTTTCCTCAGATTGATCTGCTAACGCTTTTTGTGGTCCCCTTTGTGCCCTCCTCATTTCGCTCTTAAGTGAATTACTCCACCCACAATGTTCTTCGATGGATTCCCTTAATCCAGCTGGCTGTATGTGGCATGTGTCTCTTTTTTGTTGACCAGATTCTGAATACCCCCAGTCATCCAGAGTTTCCTACTTGTGTCAGCATTGTCATTCACACTAACAGGAATATGATGGCTATGAACTCTCAATTTAACTCCCTTTTGAAAGCTTCCTACCTTCCTGACGTCCCTTTACCTGCACATAGCCTCCACAATCAATTGTTAAAAATTCTTGACTAATAACATCTGGATTGAGGAAAGGCCAGTTTTGATCTTTAACTTGTGGACCAGGTTTGTCCTTTTCCATCCCTATTTTCCAACTAATACGATTGTGATCACTTTGCCAAAGTGTTACCCCACTAACAACTCAGTCCCTTTCACTACTTTGTTTCCCAAGGCGACGTCAGGTTTTACCTCTTCCTGCAGTCCGACCATTTACATTTTGACTGGGACAACTTTCTTGTACATGCCGAACAAATTCCTCCCATCCAAGCTCTGAACACTCTAGCATTCCGAGTCTAGGTTTGGAAAGTAAAAATCCCTGACCATTACAGCCTTATCATTCTTACAGATATCTGAGATCTCCCGTCATATTTGCTGCTCAAATTCTCGCTGACTGTTGGGGGCCTGTAGTACTGATAACTGATAACCCATTCTCATTTCTCAATTGCACCATTATATCTTCACTGGGCGATCCCCAGGAATATCCTGTCTAATTAATGCTGTAATGTTTTCACTGATCAGAAACACCAATACCCCTCCTCTCTCACCACCTATTCTGTCCTCAACCTTCAGATTGTAGTCTGAGACCATCCCCCTTCCTGTGGACAACAGCCTCACCTTTCATGTCATCTGAAAACTTACAAATGATACCTTGTGCTTTCACATCGAGTTATTAATGTACATAATACTGTTCAAAATAATTAGAGTAATAGATAGAGTCAATAGCCAGAGACTTTTCCCCAGGGCAGGATTGACTGGTACGAGAAGTCATAGTTTGAAGATATTGGAGGAAGGTCTAATGGAGACATCAGAGATATGTTATTTACGCAGAGAGTTGTGAATTCATGGAATGTGTTACCAGCTGAGGTGGTGGAAAGAGAGTCATTGGGGACATTTTTGCGACTGCTGGACATGCACATGGATAGGAAAGAGTTGAGGGGTGCATAGGTTAAGTTACTATATTTTACATTAGGATTAAGTCTCGGCCTAAGGGCCTGATCTGTGCTGTACTTTTCTATGTTCTATGTTCTATAATAACCAGCAATGGTTGCTGCACAGATCTCTGTGGTACACCCTCTGGTGAAAGAATTTCAAACACAAAACCTACCCTCACCGTTGTGCATCCAGGTTGCCAAATTGCCTTGGATCGCATTGGCCTGTTGGACAAGCGTTCCATGAGGGACCTTGTCAAATGCCTTAATGAACTCCATGTAATCCACATCTTCTGCACTGCCTTCATCAAAATCCTCAATCGGAATTTCAAACAAAAATCTCAGCTGAATTTGGAAGATGACCTTACTCTACCAAATCCGTGATGAGTATCCATAATCGATCTTTGCCTTTCCAAATGTTGATTCATTCTGTTCCTCAGAATTGTGTCCAATAATTTTCCTCTCCCTGCTGTCAGACTATCTGTTCTGTAATTATCTGGCCTATCCCTGCTTCCCTTCCTGAATAAAGGAACCACATTAGTTATCCTCCAGTCATTCGGAACTTCACCCGTAGCCAGCAAATTATTAAATATATCCACGAGGATTCCAGCAATCTCCTCCTTTACCAGAACAAGGAGGGGTGGGTTTGACTTGAATCAGAGGGGCATCAATATCCCTGGGGGGAGATTTGCTTGTCTTATCCTGGAGGGTTTAAACTAGTTTGGCAGAGTTTTGGACTCTGAGTAAGAGAAGGCCCATTGACCAGTTAAGTGAAAAATGCATCAGCCTTCGAGAGCAAGTTTTCTATCCAGGATATCGAGGGGCATAGTCAAGGGAGGGAAAAGACTTTTGATTTAACGCGCATTTATTTCAATGCACAAGGCCTGACTGGTAAGGTAGATGCGCTCAGAGCATGGATTGGCTCTGGGTACTTGGATATTATAGCCATAACAGAAACATTCTGAGAGAAGGGAAGGACTGGAAGCTCAGTGTTCCAGGATGCAGAAGCTACAGGCGGGACAGAAGGACAAGTAAGTAAGGGAGGACATAACAACAGTGCTTAGAAAGGATACTCTTTCGGGGTGATCAAATGAGGCCATATGTTTAGAAATTACAAACAACAATAGGATGATCAGTCTGCTGGGATATTGTTCTGGACCCCCAAATAACCAGCAGGTACTAGAGGAGCAGATGTGAAGAGAGATTGCAGGTACTGAAAGAAATAATAGGGCAGTATTGGTTGGAGATTTTAACTTCCCCTGTATTGACGGGACCACCCAGAGTGTAAAAGGCCCATATGGGGTGTAATTTGTCAACTGTGTCCAAGAAATTTTCCGAGATCAATATGTAGAGGGCTGCACTCTACTCAGGCGGCTTCAAATGCGATCTCCCCTCAGAAAACGGGGTCGGGCAAGTGACTGAAGTGGCAGTCGGAGAGCACTTTATGTCCAGTGACCAGAAGGAAACCTTCCTATAGTCACGACTACCCTCCATATCTCTGTTTGGTCCCCCAGTCTGTACAACCCACTTTATCTCTGTTCATCTGCTCCATTCACAGAAAACCCTCCCTGTCTGTGTAAACCGCTTCATCCTACCAACTTCCTTCTCCCTGTAAACTGCCCATCCCTCCCAACCTCCCCATCTCCACGAACTCCTGCAGGCCCTACAGCTCTCCACAGTTCTGTAACACCCTGTGGCTCTATAGTCTTCCCTCCCTGTGAAACCACCTCCAGTCCCCACAACTCTCCCAGTCTGGGTCGTCTGCACCAGATCAGTTCATTGCTGTCTCTGTTACCGTGGACAATCCTAGTGAACCTCCCTAATGTATCTATTCATTCAGATACCATCCTCTCCAGCCTCCCGAAACCTCTCCCTGTCATTGTAACCCTCCTTATTTAGAACACAGAACAGTACAGCATAGTACAGGCCTTTCAGCCCTCAATATTGTGTCCATCTTTTACCCATCTCTAAGATCAATCTAACCTGCAAACCATTCAAGGAACAAAGAAAATCAGAGCACAGGAACAGGGTCTTCAGTCCTCTCAGCCTCCGCCAATCCAGATCCTCTGTCGAAACCTGTCGCCTATTTTGTGAGGATCTGTACCCCTTTGCTCCCTGCCCATTCATACATCTGTCTGGATACATCTTAAGTGAAGTTATCGTTCCCGCCTGTACCACCTCTGCTGGCCACGTGTCCCAGGTCCCCATCAGCCTCTGCATAAAGATCGTTCCAGCGGATCTGCCCTAAACCTTTCCCCTCTCGCTTTGAACTCGTGACCCCTAGTAATTGAGTTCCACACTTTGGGGAAAAAAGCTTCTTGCTATCCATCCTGTCTATACATCCCATGATTTTGCAGACCTCAATCAGGTCCCCAGTCAACCTTCATCTTTCTAACGAAAATAATCCGAAAATATTCAATCTCTCCTCATTGCTAGCGCCCTCTATACCAGGCAACTTCCTGGTGAACATCCTCTGCACCCTCTCCAAAGCATGCATCTCCTTTTGGTATTGTGGCGACCAGAACTGTATGTAATATTCTACATGTGACCGAATCAAAGTCCTATACAACTGTAACGTGACCTGCCAACTTTTGTACGCGATACCCCTTCGAATAAAGGAAAGCATGCCGTATGCCGCCGTGACCAATTTACTGTCCTGCGTTGCCTCATTTAAGGAACATTGGGCCTGAATATCCAGATCTCTCTGTACATCAATTTCCCCAGGACTTTTCCATTTACTGTATAGTTCACTTTCCAATTAGATCATCCGAAATTCATCACCTCGCGTTTGTCTGGATTGAACTCCATCTGCCATTTCCCAGCCCGCCTCTCCAATCTATCGATATTCTGCTGTATTCTCTGACAGTCCCCTTCTCTATCTTCTACTCCACCAATCTTAGTGTCATCTGCAACCTGCTAATCAAGGAACCAATACCTTCCACCAAATCATTGATATGTATCACAAGCAACAGTGGTCCCAGCACGGATCCCTGTGGAACACCACTGGTCACAGGTCTCCATTTTGAGAAATTCATTTTGCTATCATTCATGTGTCTATCTAAAAATTACTTAAATGTCCCTAATGTATCTGACTCTACCACCCTCACTGGCAATACATTCCACTCACCCACCACACTCTGTGTAAAGAAGCTACCTCTGACATCTCCCCTCAACCTTCCTCCAATTACCTTACAATTTTGTCTCCAAGTGAAAGCCATTTTCGCACTGGGGAAAATCTCAGGCCACCCACCCTATGTCTGCCTCTCATAATCTCGTACCTCTATCAAGTCACTTCTCATCCTTTTTCATTCCAAAATGAAAAGCCCTGGCTCCCTCAACCTTCCTTCGTTAGACCTCCCCTCCAGAACAGGCAACATCCTGATAAATCTCCTCTGCAACCTCTCCAAAACTTCCACATTTTTCCTGTAATGAGGCAACCAGAACTGAACACAATAATCTAATTGTGGTCTAACCACAGGATGTATCGAGCTGCAACATAACCTCACAGCTCTTAAACTCACGGCCCCTGCGAACGAAAGCTGACACATCATTGGCTTTCTTAACAACCCTAACAACTTGGCTCGCAACTGCAAAGGATCCCTGGACATTGATCCAAGATTTTTCTGTTACTCCTCACTGTCAGGAATCTTGCATTAACCCTGTAAAATGTTTCTGCAGAATCCTTCAAACGTAAACCCTCCCTATTTTGGTATTTTCCTCCAGTCCTCACTACACTCTTAAACTGTGAAACCTCTTCCAGTCCCTACAATCCTACTTAGCTCTGCAACCTCTGTAAGCATGTAGTTGTAGTCGTGTGGTTGAGGCGATGGGTTAGAAATCCATTGGGGCTTGCCCACATAGGTTCGAATCCTGCCCAACAGGGCGGTCGGGTTGATTGGTGCTGGTGTCCGGAGGTGTTCCCTAACCTGCTCTGTGAGAAGGTGTCCCATGTCCTCAGTGTACACGAGATGAGGAGACTGGGTGCCTTCTCACAGCGCACTTCACAAAAAGTCTCCAGGATACCTGAATATCAACCCAATGACCTGTTGCCAAACATTTCAACTCCCCCACCCACTCTGCCGAGAATTTGAAGGTCCTGTGCCTCCTCCAACAGCCACTCCCTCACCACCCAATGCCTGGAGGAAGAACGCCTTTTCTTTTGCCTTGGGACCCTTCAGCCCCATGGCATCAATATGGACTTCACCAGTTTCCTCATTTCCCCTTCCCCACTTACCGCAGTTCCAACCTTCCAGCTCAACACCACCCTCATGACCTGTCCCACCACATCCCCTTCCCACCAATCTGCTCCACCCTCCTCTTTGACCTAGAACTCTTACCCCATCTCCAATCACCTATTGCACTCTCAGCTACCTTCACCCCAACCCCACCCCTTTCCCATTTATCTCTCCACCCCCGAGCCTCCCAGCCTCATTCCTGATGCAGGGCTCCTGCCCGAAACGTCGACTTTCCTGCTCCTCGGATTCTGCCTGACCTGCTGTGCTTTTCCAGCACTACACTCTCAACTCTGATCACCAGCAGCTGCAGACCTCAATGTCTCCTGTTTATCAGATGGGTCAATGGAGTGAGGAATGGCAGATGGAGATTAATGTAGATAAATGTGAGGTGCTTCATTTTGGGAAAGCAAATCGACACAGGACTTATACACTTAATGGTAAGGTCCTAGGGAGTGTTGCTGAACAAAGAGACCTTGGAGTGCAGGTTCATAGTTCCTTGATAGTGGAGTCGCATGTAGATAAGATAGTGAAGAAGGCGTTTGGTATGCTTTCCTTTATTGGTCGGAGTATCGAGTATAAGAGTTGGGAGGTCATCTTGCGACTGTACAGGACACTTGTTTGGCCACTGTTGGAATATTGCATGTAACTCTGGTCTCCTTCCTATCGGAAAGATGTTGTGAAACTTCAAAGGGTTCAGAATAGATTTACAAGGATGTTGCCCGGGTTGGAGCATTTGAGCTACAAAGAGAGGCTGAATCGACTGGGGCTGTTTTCCCTGGAGTGTCAGAGGTTGAGGGGTGGCCTTATAGAGATTTATAACGTCAGGAGGGGCATGGATAGGATAAACAGACAAGGTCTCTTCCCTGGGATGGGGGAGTCCAGAACTAGAGGGCATAAGTTCAGGGCGGAGAGATGAAAGATTTGAAAGGGACCTAAGGGGCAACTTTTTCACGCAGACGGTGCTGTGTGTACGGAATCAACTGCCAGAGGAAGTGGTGGAGGCAAGTAAACTTACAGCATTTAAAAGTTATCTGGATGGTTATATGAATAAGAAGGATTTAGTGGGATAAGTGCCATTAAATTGAACTAGAATGGTTTTGATACCTGGTTGGCGTGGACGAATTGGACCGAGGGGTCTGTTTCTCTGCTGTACATCTCTATCACTCTATGACTCTCTTTTTTTTCCACTGTTCATTTACAGCCTGACATTTCAGTCTGTTTCCCCTGTTTACCTTGTCAGTTCTCCTCTCAAACTCATGTAATTGGCTTTGTTTCTGACGCTCGGGTATGCTTTATGGTCATTTGAAAACTTAATAATCTCTTTGAATTCCACTATATTGCAATCTCCTGGAGGATCTCTGTGTTACATCACACCTTCACTCAGCTTCATCACTCAACGGTCAATCTGAGATCATGATATCCCTAGCCATCTGCACAATATCTTATTCAAATAAACACTGACAAAAAAACATTCAAAGAGGAGCTCTGATAATATCACTCTTGTCAGTGTGACTGCCCCAGATCATGCAAAGATTGAAGTCTCCTGAAACTATCATAATGCCTTTGTTACAAATTCCAATGAATTCCTGTTTAATTAAGGGAGGAATAATGAAATGCTGCTAGGAAGCCGAAAACAAAAGTTCTTCTGCTTGTGTTTATGACACATGGGACCCAGAATTCACATTCAGGCTGATTCAGCCACATCATCTGAGGCCAAATGCTTTCTCTGTAATGCCCTTGTTATTGATGACTGTCAGAGTCACCCATCCTGTACTCCCATTCTGCCTGAGATCCCACAAGGTTGTGTACCATTGTATATTTACGTTCCACCTTTTATTCACCCTGTAACCACATCTCTCTGCTGACTAAATCCCATTTATCTCTGTGCCACAAGTCTATTACCTTATTGCAGATAATTTGGCAATTCCAAAAAATATATATATTTTAGTCTTTCCCACAATGTCTTGTCACAAACCAATTCACTGACGTACAGTTTTAGTTAAACTCTGTCCCATCCTGGTCCTTTCTGCTTGTCTTCAGTCACATTCCCATGTTGTTCCGATGCGTCACCTTTTCTCTTTGGATTTGGAAAGATCCCTTCACCTGAACCCTGTCCCTGCATCCTCCATGTTAGCTTAAAGCCCTGTCCATAAACCTACCGATATGATTGGCAAGGACACTGGTCCCAACGATGTTGTTTTTAATTCACTCGTCGGATTTTGCTGTCTCTGGCTGGCCAGCATTTCATGCCCACCCCCGAGCTGCGTGCCTTGCTAGTCTAGATTTTTTTTTAGATTAGATTACTTTACAGTGTGAAAACAGGCCTTTCGGCCCAACAAGTCCACACCAACCCGCCGAAGCGCAACCCACCCATACCCCTACATTTACCCCTCACCTAACACTACGGACAATTTAGCATGGCCAATTCACCTACCCTGCACATCTTTGGACTGTGAGAGGAAACCGGAGCACCCGGAGGAAACCCACACAGACACGGGGAGAATGTGCAAACTCCACACAGTCAGTCGCCTGAGGCGGGAATTGAACCCGGGTCTCTGGCGCTGTGAGGCAGCAGTGCTAACCACTGTGCCACCATGCCGCCCAAATAATACAAAGGGCAGTTTAAAGTCAACTCCATTGTTCTGGGTCTCGAGTCATATGTAGGTCAGACCAGCTGCCTACCACTGATTTCCTTCCTGAATGAATATTGAGCATTCAGATGCTTTTGCCTGCTACTGGCATTAAATTCTGGATGAACAGCCTAGTGAGAGTAATGTTAGGCCATCGTCTGGCCCACTGATAGCTCCCTCATCCCTGAGCACTGATCTCAGTGCACCGTGAATCAAACCCCTTCTTCTTGACCGTGGTTTGATCCTGACGCCTTCCAGCAATCTGGTGCTATCACTCAGTATCTCTCCATGTGATATCTGTCACCTTGAGGGTCTAATTGCTGCCGGTGACTGCAGCTTTTGTAGTTACTCCAGATCCTGAGCCAACAGAATTCTGCACTGCAGGGAGACGGGGCAACGCAGGCCAGGGATGGAGACTAGGATTTTCCAGATCTCTGTGGGACTCAGTGCCATTCTCCATGTGTAACCCTCACTGGATCAGTCTAATTTCCCATTCTTTCTATTTCTCTGTCTCCTGCATATATTCAGGACAGTCCGGACTCAATAAATTTCCCAACTGCTGGATGTTTCATCCATCATCTCATTGAACACAGTTGGTCAGCCGGAGGGCAGGGAGATCTGGAGTCTTCAATAAATCCTGCAGCCAGGTAAGATCACTCACAGTGAACAGAGCAGAGCGAATTTAAGTGATCGAAGTTTGGTCCGGAAAACCTGACACAGAGACAATGCTGAAGGGTGAAACAGATCATGAAGGGCCCAGGCTCAATCTACATTCTCTTGCTAACTTGCATCACTGCAGTTCTGAGCCTTCCTATGACAATATAGGAAGTTCACAGTTATCCATCCAGGCCTGTGCTGTCTTAGTGAGCATCAGGACAACATCTGGGAAAGGAGGCCTCCTTTAAGAAGTTGGTGTTGAAACCTGGGATCTTTCTGTTCCCTATTCTCCCTCTCACACGGTCATTTGTCATGTGATAGAGTCATACAGCAAGGAAACACACCTTTCGGGCCATCTCATCTGCACCAGTATCTTGAATGGTTGTAATTGCCAGAAAAGTTCCGATTTCTGTAACCTCCACCCCTCCCATTATCCCACTGTATATTTGAAACCTACTCCAATGCTGACGACTCTCCCTATTTGTAAATTTCTCCGTCTTGATAACATGCCCATCTCAATAATCCCATCCTGCAGTCAGTACAATAATCTCTATTTCTGTAGTTTTCCACAATAACTGCAGTCCATCCTGTCTCTGTAAAATCCTCCAGCCCGGACCAAAATACCCCCCTATGTACCTTCCTCAAGCCCCAGGAGAACATGATATCACTGTAACCTTCTGCAGGCCCGATCCCATTCCTGTCTCCTGGCCCGCAGCACTACATGACCTCAGTAACCATCTCCCATGCCTACCGACCTTCTTATCTGGGTAAACACCTCCAGACCCTTTTCCAGCTGAAACAACACTCCCCATCTCTGTGCGCTCCTCCCTGCACCTCAAACATCCTCTCTTTGTGTAGCTCTGCAGGTTAGGTGGCATGGCAGTTCAGTGGTGAGCACTGCTGCCTCACAACGCCAGAGACCCATGTTCGATTCTAGTCTTGGGGGACTGGCCGCATCGAGTTAGCACATTCTCTCTGTGTCTGCATGGGTTTCTCCCAGGTGCCCCGTTTTTCTCCCACAGTCCAAAGATATGCAGGTCAGGTGAATTGGCCATTCGAAACTGCGCATAGCGTTAGATGCATTAGTCAGAGGGAAATGGGTCTGGGTGGATTACTCTTTGGAGAGTTGTTGTGGACTTGTTTGGCCGAAGTGCCGTTTCCATACTGTAGGGAATGTAATAAAATCTAAACTCTCCCTTTGCGTTCCATATTACTAACCCTAAAAATATCCCTCTAACAATTAAACAGCTCCAAACCTCCCAATCTCTGTAAACTACGACAGCTCCAACATCCCTCCTTATTGGTGTAACCTCGTCTGGAAACCCTCTCATCATGTGGAAACCCCACAATCCTCCATATCTGTGTAATCCTCTCAGGTCTCTGCAATACTCCCAACCTGTAGAACCCAGTCCAATGCCTGTGACTCTCCCAATCCAGTTCCTACAAGAGTTACTATCTATGTAACAATCTCCCGTCACTATCACCCATCCTGTCAATGTAAGCTCCTCTAGTACCTCCATCCATCTAATCATCTCCATAACCTTCACCAGTGCTTGTAGCCCTATCTGAATAAATGTCACCCCCCTCTATAACTCTCCCTACAGCAGGAACCGTTCTACAGATTCAATACCCTCTGGCTGAATACATTCTTCCAGATCTCCATTCTAAATGGTCGTTCCTTCACTCTCAAGCTGTGCCCTTGGCTCCTAGTCTCTCCGACTAGAGGAAACATCTTCCTCTCTCCCCACACCTACGTCCAATCCATCCAGGCCCCTCAAAATTCTCTAAGTTTGAATGAGATCCTGCCACCGCCGCATCTGAAAATTCATCAAGTACGGACCCAGAGACTTCAACTAGTTCTTGTACCCACTCACATCCTTTTTACCGACTGTTAATGCATAACATGTACAGCGTGGCACCAACACTGACCCCTGCGAAGTTCCCCTCGTCACCAGTTCCCATTGTGAAAACGACCCCTTTATACCTACTCTCTTCTGCTTATCAGCCAATCCTCTATTCATATCAAACATGTTGTTCTGAAACTGAAATTTCATTTCACAAACCCTGCTGGATTTGTTTTCCTGACTGGCTGTGAACAAGCAGAGTAGATAAAAGGGAGGAATGGTTTGTCGGGATTTTCAGAAACCTTTCAACAAGGTCCCACTTAAGAGGTGGATAAGCAAAATTGGCAAATGTGGGATTGGAGAAAATGTACTGGCATGGATTGGGAATTCTTTAACAAAAAACTAAATGGGAATAAATGGATTAGTGCTTGACCCCTAACTATTCACAAAGGGATTTGATACATTTGATGGATAGACAAAATCTACTGATTCCATGTTTGTTGCTGACACAGAACGAGATGGGAATGTGGGTTGTGTGGAGGAAGCAAAGGTGACATGAACAGTCCATGAGTTTCCCTTGTACAAATACATTGATGGGATGTGGCCATCACTTGGTTGGCCATCATTACCTTCCCATCTATAATTACCTGCAAAAGGTGATGGTGAGCTGCCTTGCTCACCCATTGCGGTCCTTTGCATGTAGGGACAGACACAGTGCTGGCAGGATGGAGCGTGGTTTTGAGGGCACCTTGGAAATGCTGGTGTTCCCATGCAGCTGGAATTCCTGTCCTTCCAGGGTATAGTTGCTCCGGGTTTGTGAAGTGGTGCTGAAAGAGCCTTCCTGAGTGACCTCAGTGCTGCTTGTAGATTATTTATTTATTTATTCATTCGTGGTCATGAGCATAGCTGTATGCATTGTTGATTTGGAGTTGTCCCTGAGAAGGTGGTGGTGAGCTGCTTTCCTGAACCACTGCACCAGCTGTTGGAACTGTTGTTATCTGTGTCCCCTCCAGCAGGCGCTACAACACTCTTCACATTTGTAACTGCATACAGACAATGCAGCTCTTCCTGTATATGTGACATCCTCCTCTGCCAACAACTCTTTTTGTTCATCAGAATGTCTCACCACCTCCATTCCCATCTATGCTAGTGATCGCTTTACTCTTCTTTACACTTCTGATCACCTATAACCTCTTCACTTCTAAATTTGTAAGTATCTCAGTATCTGTAATTCTCCATATAACTGTATTCAATGACAGAACAGGTCGCCTTCCTTAAATCTCTGTGAATTACAGCGTCTGGTTGTGCTGCATTGGTACTTTTCATCCTTCTTATCCATCTTAGATCTTCCAGCCCCTGCAATCCCATTAATTGCAAGGCTGCCATTCTCTGTACCTCCTTACGCCCGTAGGGTCCTTGAACACCACGAGTTATTCAAACATCTGTAACCCCCCAGTTACTGCGAGTCTTCTAACTCTGTAACATCCAACAGTCTTCAGTACCTTACAACATTTACTGGCTGTCAATTTGCATTTGTTGAAGTCTTCACATCTCAGGAAGCAGCTCACAAAAAGCCCTTCAGACTTTACAAGGCTCCGTCACCAACAAGCCACCATGTATCTATTTTCTTTGCCACCCTCAGTGCCTGCAACTCTCCCTGTATCTTCTAATAATCTGCTTTAGACACTTCAGGTCTGCCTACCTCCACAGGTAACCTGTTCCATCCCCGACAGATCGCTCAATCACTGTAACACCCTATGCACACTCTCATCCTTCTCTTTTCCACTGTCTTCCACGCACAGCGGCCATCCTATGAGGGAGCAGTGTGGAATGGGATGTTACACATCTCAGCTGAGGCTTCAGGCCTACTATTACCTGGGAGTCACAAAGGAAGAGAACCTGACAGTGAGCAGCACAAAGCGGGAGAATATAAATCAGCAGCGAGGATCAAGGCCTAGCAGGACTTGGCGTTGGAGAAACAGCAGAGCAGGAGGCTCTGAATCAGCACCGTGTCACAGAGGGAGTGACCATGTGATGGAGCAACTTAAAGCAGGAACGTGAGGTAACAGAAGCACCAAAGTGGGAGGATATAAATCGGCACTGAGGATCGAGGCCTGGACATACCTGGGATTCACAGAGACGGTGACCCTGTGAGAGAGCAGAGTGGAGTGGGAGCTGGAGGATTACACGTACCTGGGAGTCACAGAGATAACGTCCTGCTGCTGGGACCTGCCTGCACCGAGTTTGGAAGAAGTACAAGAGCCATCACAGAAAAGGCTGTAAGTTCGTTGGCTGATAACACTCCGTTATTAGTGACTGTCTCTAAATTGCTATTAGTTAGCAAAGTTAGTTTTTCAACCTCTGAAATAAGGATTGAACTGAGAAATAAGAGGGAGAAGTGAAATTCTGAGCCACTATAATAAATTATCCTCAATAAACCACAGTTGAATAAGGGACTTAACCACATTGTTATTTCCCTGATGTTAACTTCATTCGAGGTAATTAATTAAATTACTCTAGACATGTTGTATTTTAAGACATGTTTGTCAGATGGAAAATGTGTTCTGTTACATTGGGAAGCCATAGCCCCTGCTCGTCTCCTAGATGAACACTGGTCGTGGAGCTCAGACAGTGACTAGAGATTCTATGAGACATCTGTGATGCTGAGAGTTGGGGGACAGCACACACACAGAGCCAATCACCCTGCAGACATGATGGCCTGGAAGAATGAAGGGAATGGGGTACTGCACAATCGAAGATACACAGTCAGTGAATCCAGGAATAGCCTGATGTCTCCCTCTCAATTCAGTTTCCCAGTTTGGAGCTGATGAAGGTATTGGCTGCTCAGGGGAGGGCAGTCAGAGCCAGGTCTGTGGCTCCACAAGCAGCCTGACTGTACAGGAGGGGAGGGAGAAGGAAGGAGGAGCAATAGTCACAGCGGAGTCAGGAAATTGAGGAAATCACTAGCATTTCTTTGACTGTCAATGTAATTCCAGGATTGTGGGCTCGAGAATGTCACTGTGTCTGCAGAATATTGGTCTGGGAGAAGGTTAGCAGCCAGAGGTCATGGTCTGTGTTGGTCTCAGAGACTTGGGTGTGAAACGTGACGTGGTCTGGGAATCAGAATTTAGCGAGGTAGATGGAAGGTTAGCAAACAGGGCCTCAAATGTGTCAATCCCTGGAATACTCGCAGTGCTGCGTGCAAGGCAGTACAGCACTAGGAATATTAAGTAGGTGAGAATGTGACTGGAACGATAGTGTAGTAGGAAGCGCTTCAGATTCCTGGTGCATTCGGACTGGTTCTGGGGAAGACAGCAACTGTACAAGCTGGATTGGGTAACATATGACAGTGCTGGGACTGATTTCCTCATGCAGTGTTTGGCTAATGCTGTTGGGATAGATTTAAACTGATTTGGCAAGGTTATGGCAACCAAACAGAATAGTGGAGGAAACTACGGTTCCTCAGCCACACATCCATCTCGTCTCTCCTTCTATTCCTATCCTCACTGGCACGTGGCACTGGGAATAATCTGGAGATCACTGCACTTGAGGTCCTGCTTTTTCACTTCTTACAAAACTCCCTCTCTACTCAGGTCCCTGACAATATTTACAGTCCGATCAAATCCCCTCTCAGCATCCTCCGTTCCAGCCTTTTCTCATAACTGCACTTCCGCTGTCACAGGGTAACGAATCTCCTCTACACACTCTCCAGTCCATTTCCATCCTTCCATGTCTTGGGGTGACCAGAACTACACACATTCCCCAAGCTGCGACTGCGCTCATTATGTATACAGTTCCAGCATCAACTTCCTGCTCTAAATTCTGCACTTTAGCTGATAGAGGAAATGATTCCATTTGCTCCATTAATGAGGTTCTTGGATGAATCCAGCTACCTTCATTTATCTGCCCACACTGACCATACTCTCATTTATTGTACATTCCTCTCTATTGCTGATGTCCCCAAATTCCTTGCCTTGCACTTCTCTGGGTTGTTTGCTCCATTCACCTGGCCCCATAGTTTCTGTTTTTAAACAGCCTGCCATGGAGAATCTCTCGTTAAATCCAATTAAGTCACATGCAGTTACAAGTTACTGCCTCAAACCGACACATGATCTTCCTTGAACAAATCCAGACCGACTGTCCTGGACTCCCTGGGACTTCCTCAGTGACCGTTTATCCACTGTCTCAGAATTCCAGCCGCGACCTATTCAGTCAGTCCCTTTCTCCACATTAAACAAAGCTGCCATGTCAGCCATTCTCCAGACCTCCGGCACCATCCCTGCTTCCAGTGAGGATTGGATAATGTAGGTAACTATAAGGCCGGGGGTTTTCTCCAGCTCCTTTTAACAGTTTGGAGCATTGTATTACCCCTTTTTAAGGATTTGAATCTCCTGTATAATTCTCTGCTCCACGTTTGTTGCTCCCAATATTTCACACTGCATTTCCATTTTGATTCAGACAGACAGAGGCCTCAACCATCTTTTGATTTGGTCAAGTCTCATTTTAGACGAGTTTCATGGAGGGTTTCTCTCCACAAGGTTAAGTGTTTTTTCTCATGACACCATCTCCAATCTGCTTCATTAACTACCCTCCCTGCCCATGGGGACTTTCTCTCATCTGACACTAACGCGAGGATTTTCCCCTTCGTCATAACAACTGCCCGCTGCCTGGATATCCCAGAATGAACCGGCCTCCCTGTTACAGGGGACATTTTTAAAAAGTCATTACACTCTAAGATTGTCACTCCGAAACACCCTGGACATGGCAAAGGGGGTAAATCTGGGGCTTCACTTTGAGACCAAGCCCCTGAGGTTCTGGTGGATGGCATGGTGCACGAGAGGGACATTACCTTCCTCCAGGACTGGCAGGGGAAGCCATTAAACCAGATCCTGCCAGTTTGGTCCGAGGGTGACCCCTGGGTCAGTGAGGTGACAGCCTTCTGGGTGAATGCCCAGCAGTGGCCTTCGCCACTCCACCAGGGTAAGTGCCACCATCTGCACTTTGTGACCTCACTCTCACTCTCTGTGTTACTGCACCCACCTCCCACAAAGGCTCATGTTCTCCCACCCTCACCCTCACCCCTGTAACTGTATGTGAACGTACCCACCCTCACTGAATCCAGCACCTTCTCTCAATCTGTCCAACCTCATCACTGCCCCTCTACCCAACTCTGCCTGTTGTCTGTGCTGCCCACTCACTCACTCAGGACCCATTGCCACCTTTCCCCCAGATTTGCCAGCTCTAACAGCTGCACCAAACGTTTCCATCTCCCTTAATACCTCTTGCTAATTTTCACATCCCATAAGGACCAATCCCACAATAGGAGAGAAAGTGCCAAGACAGGCGTGGATCTCCCCAATATTCAGCTCCTCACCCCCTCACAGGAGAAGGGTCCTAACCCTAACAACCACAAGAGACTTCCTGACCGTGTCCAAGCTCCCTGACTGGGATCTGAGAGTCCCCTTGTCTCACTACTGGGCACCGTGACTGACTGTGGACAATGATATTCAGCTTCCTGGGTTTGTGTCTGTGCTAAACACCAAGACAATGTAGCAGGCGGCTGAAACTGGTAGCTCTGGTTGAGGAGAAACACTGCTGAGGGCAGGGTAAGGCAAAGCAATAATTCTGTGAACACTCAAGGCATATCAAAGTGAATGTGTACAAACACGGAGTGAGCAGCCCAGAGGGAGAGAGTCCATGAGCTGGGTGTGTGTCCCTGAGCACAGTGTCCTTGCAGCAGCATTGCAACGAGAGTTGTCAGTGCACCCTGAGCTGCAGCATTGAAGTACAGAAGTGTATTATCGTGGGTTGGAGATGTGCTGGGATGGCATGTTGAGGCTGGCATGTGACAGATGCCAGCATTGGTGGGTGTGGAGTACATGCAGTCTCTGTGAGTGCAGTGTTCCCCAAGACATTGCTGTGTAAGATAGAAGGCCGCAGGATCGAGGGGCGAGATAGAGTCACCAGTTACCAGCTCTGACTGTCATGTCAAATTCTCCATATTGAGGTTCCCCGCAGTGGGACGGAAGGTATGAAGCTGGAAATTGATGAGGAGCGACCTCCATGAATGTGGTTGTTGATCATCAGGAATCATTCATTCAGCATCTAGCCACTGCTGCGCTGAAATCTTGTCTTAAAGAACAGTCCGGCACAGGAACAAGCCCTTCAGCCCAGCAAGTTTGCACTGACACATGATGCCCTTTGAAAGTTAAAACGAAAGTTTATGCTTCTACACATTCTATGTCATTCTGTTCGCTGTTGTCTCGTCTCTGTGCCAAGATCCCTCTTTAACCTTGCTATATTAGCTTTTCCCCTCTATCAGTGTATTCCAGGCACTTTCGCATTCTGTCTGGAAAAGTAAAAATAAACTTACCTATCATACTTTCTCCCTTTTACCTAAAACCTATGGTCCTTGGTAATTGATATTTCTACTCTGGGAAAAAGCCTCTAACTGTCCTTCTATCTATGCCTCTGACAGTTTTGTAAATATCTATCAGGTAGCCCCATAGTTAATGATGCCCTGTTGCAAACAAACCATGTGTGTTCAATTTCTCCTTCTGGATAATACCCTCCAAACCAGACAGTCTGGTAAACCTTTTCCATACCATCTCCAACACTTCCGCATCGTGTGGCAATCAATACTGTATACAATATTCCAAATGTTCCCGAACTAAGTTTCTCTACAGCTGCAATGTGGCTTGCTAATTTTCATACTGCATGCTCCGATGCCTGTCTGCAAGTTTGCCGTCCGTCTTCTTGATCACCCTATCTACCCATGTTACAACTTTCAGGGAACTGTGGAGTTGTACACCTTTATCTCTTCGGATGTTGATGCAATCAGTAGTTTTTCCATCTACTGTATACTTCTCTCCTGCATTAGACCTCCTAAAATGCATCACGTCACAATTGTCCAGATAAAGTTTCTTGTGTGTTTTGTTTGTCCTGCTGTATTTTCTGGCAATCATCCTCACAATCTGCAAATCCACCAGATTTACAGATCTCCAGTCACAAAAACACAGTTCCACCACTACTCTGTCTTCTATGACCAAGCAGTTCTCTATCCATCTTACTAACTGATGGCGGATCCCATTTCACTTCACCTTCCGTACGGGCCTGCCATAAGGACCCATATCAACGGCCTTGCTAAGGTCCAGACAGCCAGCATCCAGCCCCGTGCCCTCATCAATCAAATTTGTCACTTCCTCAAAATAATCAATCAAATTTGTGAACATGATGTTCCCCATACAACTGTGTTGCCTGTCGCTCGTAAGTCCATACTAGAGTACTGTTGGAGCTGCACTCATTCAGACAATTGATTATTTCATCATAACTATGACATGAACCTTGGAGGTTAGACTAGTTTCCCTACAGTGTGGAAACATGCCGTTTGGCCCAACTAGTCCACACCAACACTTCGAAGTGTAACCTACCCAGACCCATTTTCCTCTGACTAAAGCACCTAACACTATGGACAATTTAGTATGGCCAATCCACTGTTGGACTGTGGGAGGAAATCGGAGCACCCGGAGGAAACGCACACAGACATGTGGGAATGTGCAAACTCCACACAGACTGTCACATGAGGCCGGCGATGTGAGGCAGCAGTGGTAACCACTGAGCCACAGTACCGCTGTTGACGGTTACTGTACAGCGGGAGGTATGTTGGGCCGTGGTGGTTACTGTACAGTGGGACGTATGTCAGGCCGTGATGGTTACTGTACAGAAGGAGGTATGTTGTGCCGTGACGGTTACTGTACAGTGGGAGGTATGTCGGGCAGTGATGGTTACTGTACAGTGGGGGGTATGTCGGGCCGTGATGGTTACTGTACAGTGGGAGGTATGTCTGGCCGTGATGGTTACTGCACAGTGGGAGGTATGTCTGGCCGTGATGGTTACTGTACAGTGTTAGGTATGTCTGGCCGTGATGGTTACTGTACAGTGGGAAGGATGTCGGGCCGTGATGGTTACTGTACAATAGGATGTATGTTGGGGTGTGCTGGTTACTGTAGAGTGGGAGGTATATTGGGCAGTGATGGTAACTGTAGAGTGCAAGGTATGTTGTTCCGTGATGGTTACTGTACAGTGGGAGGTATGATGGGCCGTGATTGTTACTGTACAGTGGGAGGTATGTCGGGCCGTGATGGTTACTGTACAGTGGGAGGTATGTCGGGCCGTGATGGTTATTGTACATTGGGAGGTATGTCTGGCCGTGAAGGTTACTGTACAGTGGGAGGTAAGTCGGGCTGTGATGGTTACTGTACACTGGGAGGTATGGCGGGGTGTGATGGTTATTGTACAGTGGGAGGTATGTCGGGCCGTGATGTTTACTGTACAGTGGGAGGTATGTCGGGGTGTGATGGTTACTGGACAGTGGGAGGTATGTCGGGCCGTGATGGTTACTGTACAGTGGGGGGTATGTCGGGCCGTAATGGTTACTGTACAGTGGGACGTATATCGGGCCGTGATGGTTACTGCACAGTGGGAAGTATGTCGGGGTGTGACGGTTACTATACAGTGGGAGGTATATCTGGCCGTGATGGTTACTATACGGTGGGAGGGATGTCGGGCCGAGATGGTTACTGTACAGTGGCAGGTATGTCGGGGTGTGATGGTTACTGTACAGTAGGAGGTATGTTGGGCCGTGATTGCTACTGTACTGTGGGAGGTTTGTTGGGCCGTGACGGTTACTGTACAGTGGGGGGTATGTCGGGCCATGATGGTTACTGTACAGTGGGAGGTATGTCGGGCCATGATGGTTACTGTACAGTGGGAGGTATGTCGGGGTGTGATGGTTATTGTACAGTGGGAGGTATGTCGGGCCGTGATGTTTACTGTACAGTGGGAGGTATGTCGGGGTGTGATGGTTACTGGACAGTGGGAGGTATGTCGGACCGTGATGGTTACTGTACAGTGGGGGGTATGTGGGGCCGTAATGGTTACTGTACAGTGGGAGGTGTTTCGGGCCGTGATGGTTACTGTACAGTGGGAGGTATGTCGGTCTGTGATGGTTACTGTACAGTGGGAGGTATGTCGGCCTGTGATGGTTACTGTACAGTGGGAGGTATGTGGGGCCGTGATGGTTACTGTACAGTGGGAGGTATGTCGGTCTGTGATGGTTACTGTACAGTGGGAGGTATGTCGGCCTGTGATGGTTACTGTATAGTGGGAGTTATGTGGGGCCGTGATGGTTACTGTATAGTGGGAGGTGTGTCGGGCCGTGATGGTTACTGTACAGTGGGAGGTATGTGGGGCCGTGATGGTTACTGTACAGTGGGAGGTATGCGGGGCCATGACGGTTACTGTACTGTAGGAGGTATGTCGGTCCGGATTAGTTACTGTACAGTGGGACGTATATCGGGGTGTGATGGTTACTGTACAGTGGGAGGTATGTCGGGCCGTGATGGTTACTGTATAGTAAGAGGTATGTCGGGCCGTGATGGTTACTGTACAGTGGGACGTCAGTCGGGCCGTGATGGTTATTGTACAGTGAGAGGTATGTCTGTTCGTGATGGTTACTGTACAGTGGGAGGTATGTCGGGGTGTGATGATAATTGTACAGTGGGAGGTATGTCGGGCCGTGATGTTTACTGTACAGTGGGAGGTATATCGGGCTGTGATGGTTACTGTACAGTGGGAGGTATGTCGGGGTGTGATGATAACTGTACAGTGGGAGGTATGTCGGGCCGTGATGTTTACTGTACAGTGGGAGGTATATCGGGCTGTGATGGTTACTGTACAGTGGGACGTATGTCGGGGTGTGATGGTAACTGTACAGTGAGCGGTATGTCTGTCCGTGATGGTTACTGTACAGTGGGAGGTATATCTGGACGTCATGGTTACTGTACAGTGAGTGGTATGTCGGGCTGCGATGTTTATTGTACAGTGGGAGATATGTCGGGGTGTGATGGTTACTGTACAGTGGGAGGTATGTCGGGGTGTGATGGTTACTGTACAGTTGGGGGTATGTCGGGCCATGATGGTTTCTGTACAGTGGGAGGTATTTTGGGCCGTGATGGTTAGTGTACAGTGGGAGGTATGTCGGGCCGTGATGGTTAGTGTACAGTGGGAGGTATGTTGGGCCGTGATGGTTACTGTACAGTGGGAGGTATGTCGGGCCGTGATGGGTAGTGTACAGTGGGAGATATGTCGGGGTGTGACGGTTACTGTACAGTGGGAGGTATGTCTGGCCGTGATTCTTATTGTACAGTGGGAGGGATATCGGGCCGTGATGTTTACTGTACAGTGGGAGGTATTTTGGGGTGTGATTGTTATTGTACAGTGGGAGGTCTGTCGGGGTGTGATGGTTACTGTACAGTGGGAGGTATGTTGGGCCGTGATTGTTACTGTACAGTGGGAGTTATTTCGGGGTGTGATTGTTATTGTACAGTGGGAGGTCTGTCGGGGTGTGATGGTTACTGTACAGTGGGAGGTATGTTGGGCCGTGATGGTTACTGTACAGTGGGAGGTATGTCGGGGTGTGATGGTTACTGTAGAGTGGGAGCTATGTCGGGGTGTGATGGTTACTGTACAGTGGGAGGTATGTCAGGCCGTGGTGGTTTCTGTACAGTGGGGGTTATGTTGTGCTGTGAGGTTGCAGACTGTATCTGTTGTACAGAGTATGATTCTGCTCCTGACCTTGGCCCACTGCACCTCATGGATGCATCATTAGTTTCTTAATATGATAAAGCCCAGGGGTCTACATATCATGGTGAGGGGAGTCTGTAAAATGTGAAGGTAGCCCCTGTTCCCCATAAGGACTGTGCAGTGACCATTCTTACCGATATATGAAACGGAGAGTTATAGCTGCAGTAGGCAGATCGGTGACGATGTGGTCAATTATATTTTTCCCTTTTATTGATTCCCCCATAACCTGCCGCAGAGCAGTCCAGCAGCCACAGGATGCAGCATCAATGCTGAGCACGATACTGACTATATACCAAGGAGCTGTCCCCCTCTGCCTGGCTTGTCCTGTCAGTTTGGCATACCCTAACAGAGAGGTTGGTGATGTTGCCTGGTATTAGTCCTGTTCACAGACTCCTGCTTTACAGATAATATCTGACTGTTGCTTGATTAGTCTGTGGGATATATACAACAGGTCACTTTTACAGTTTGTATAATGAAGAGTTAATATCACTTTGTTTCTTACATATTTTAAAATAAACCAAACATGATTTTTTTTTGTTGAAAACCATTGAAGTGAACAATAATTGAATTACCAGAGCCAGTGAGTTTCCAAACTGGAGCTGGGCAGTTACTGACATAATCCCTCACAATAGACTAGTTAGAGACATACCTGAACAACGGAGAGATGTGAGTGGGGAAAACTAGTCAATGGACTAGCACATGGCGCTGATCCAGACGCAGTTCAACATTTGTAACAATGAGCTGTAAACAGCCATGTCCTGCAAGTATATCTCTTCTGGTATGGCACCTAAACTCTGTAATTCTGCACCTTGGACCTAATCCTGAATGAAGGTGTTATAAAGGTGATGGGCTCCTGCAGCACATTGCATCATACATTGAATCCCTCATAAACCATATCCAGTGTATGTTAGCCCCAATAATGTCACTATCCAAACAGAATTGTGCAGCTCCATTGATGGTCAGCATCATCCCAGCCCAATGATCTTGTGTGTGAATTGAGTTGGAAATCTCTGTGTAAATGTTTGCAGCATTGTTCTAACCGTTAACAGCAAAGTGTCTTTACTGAGGTTTCGATAGCCTTTCATAATACCAACTTTTAGATTGTCCAATAAGCACAAAAGTCCTTGTAGTTAATAATACTTTGGTCTTGGGTGTGGGAATGAGTCGACTCTCTTGCTCCACAGATGCTGCCTGAACGGCTGTGCTTTTACAGAACCACACTTTTTGACTCTGACCTCCAGCATCTGCATTCCTCACTTTCCCCCTGCTAATATTCACTCATAATCATTTTTGTGGCAACAATATCACTGTGTGATTAAACATGTTAGTCAGATATGAGTATATTTTCAATTGCCTCTGTCTGTCTCGGAGCTCAGTAATGTGGGATGTGACTGTCAGTGTCTGTGTGATGCTCGGTATGCAGGCCATGCCTCTGAGAGACTGTCCGATTGTTTCAAACCGCATATTCCTTCAGGTGTTTCCAACAAATAGGTTACTGCCTGGACCCAACCAGCCAGAGCTCACAAAACCCAAAGTACAGTGTCCAGAATTGGGCAGGTCTGGACAATATCTTTCATGCTAATTTATTCATGGAATATGATACGGCCGGTATTTATTGCCTGTCCCTTGTTGCCCTTGAGAAGGTGGGCGTGAGCTGTCACATTGACCCGCTGCAGCCCATGTGCTGTAGGTAGACTTACAACACCATTAGGGAGGAAGTTGAAACAGTGATACTGAAAGAAAGGCTATATGCTTCAGCTCGGTAAATGGCTTGGATTGGAACGCGAACATGGTGATCCCATGTATCTGCTTCCCTTGTCCTTCTTGATGGTCGGGGGTTCAGAGGTACGTTGTAAGGAGCCTTGGCAAATTTCTGCAGAGCACCATGTAGATGGCAGACATTGCTGCTTCTGAGTGTCAGTGGATGAGGGGTGAAGCTGCACTCCCACAGGCAAATGGAGGTATTCAATCACACACACATTCATCATGAGTCTTTTTGATGGGAGACCAGCTTTCCGAAATTTTGAGGTGAGTCATTCCTGTAGGATTTCTTGCCCCTGACATATTCTTGTCGCCAATGAACTAATATGTGTCAAAGTGTGGGACTGGAAAAGCACAACAGGTCAGGCAGCATCTGAGGTACAGGAGAGTCGACGTTTTAGCATAAGCCCTTCACAGGACTGGGGAATGAAATTATATGGTCTGTCCAGTTCTGGTTAACGGTAATCCCCGGGATATTGCTAGGTGGGTGTTCAGTGATGGTGGTGACATTGAACATTAAATGATATGGTACACTTTTCTATTGTCAGAGGTAATCGTTGTCTGGCATGTGTATAATGGAAATGGTACTTGTCACTGTTAAGCACACACCTCATGCTTCCAGGACCTGTTGCATTTGGACAAGGACTGATCCAGTATCTGAGTAAATCACGAATGGTGTTGAACATTGTCCAATCATTGGCAAACATCCCCAATTGTGACTTTACTTGAGTAGGGGTGGTCATTTATGAAGCAGCTGAAAATTATTGGGCCTAGGGCAGAGAGAACTCTTACAGCTTACTGATGCTGTCTCTCTCTCTGAGCTAGGAAGCTTGCTTCTAGTTCCACCTGGTCCAAAGGTGTCTAACAACATATCTGAACAGAATAATGTTGCAGTATCTTCCCAAAGGAGCTGAGCGAGGACTTGGTTAGCTCAATCAGTTGGAGGGATAGTTTGTAATGCAGATTAAGGCCAACAGTGTGGGTTCAGTTCCAGCACTGAATGATGTGCCTGAAAAAGGGCTGTCTTACTTAACCTCTCCCTTGCTTGAGGCATGATGACTGTTCTGTTAAACTGCCGCTAGTCGCATCTATCTAACAAGAGAACAACCCTATCATCTGTTGGTCTATGGTGCCCTGCCTTTCCATTTCTGGTTTACAGGTTTACTCGGAAACCCCTCCCCTGTTGACCGGCGGTCAGAGCTAAGATGGCTGCTCCCCACCAACGCCAGCCACCTTTCTTTGTACCAGGTATAACTTCAGCCAGTGCAGACGATTCGTATTTGCTCCAGTTTTGCTGTTAATCCAGAATACGACATTTGTTCAAATGCAGTTATGATGATGTTAAGTGCAGTCACTGTCACCTCAACTCGAGAATTCAGCTGTGTGTTCTCTTATTGTACATCGTTAAATCAAGGCTTCAATGTGCCCAAGGGATGAGAGCCCAAGCTGAGCTTCAGCTAGCAGGTTGGTGTTGAGGCAGTGCTGCTTGATCCCACTGTAGATGACATCTTCCATCACTTTATTAATGTTGGGAATTAGAGCAATGGGGCAGTCATTGATTGCCTGATATTTTGTCTGTGTGTACAGGACACACCTTGATAGTTTCCCACATTGTCAGGTAGGCGCCAGTGCTGTATCCCTGCAGGAAAAGCTTGAATGGAATGTTCTCAAGGCACACAACCTTTGCATTCCCCATCCCTTCAGCCGTTTGAAGTTACCACACACAGTGAATAGACTTAGCTGATGATTCCCATCTGGAGAAGACTAAAATAGATCATCCCATCGACACTTTGGTCTGAATATTTTTGTGAATGTTTCAGCCTTCGCTTTTCTATTGTTGTATTGGGCCCTTTCATCGTTGAGAAGGGTGATATTTGTGGATCCTACTCTTCCAGTGAGTTGTTTGATTGACCACACAATTCACGCTGATTGCATGCGTCAGTAATTAGTTATGATTTGTTGGTTAGATCTGTCTGTCACTGGCTGTTTACGTTATTTGGTAAGGAAGTGATCCTGTTTGGTAATGTCACTTCATTGTGAGGTATACCTGGTGCTGCTCTTGACCGGTCCTCCTATGTTTCTCATAGAACAAGGGTTTAACCCCTGGTCTGATGGTCAGGGTAAAGTGGGGCATATGCCAGGCAGTGACAGTGAAAATTGTTTTAGAGTACAATTCTGCTGCTGTTGGTAATGACCAGACTCACCTCACACAGGCCAGTGCTGTGTTCTAGATCTCTTTGAAATCTTTACCATTTAGCATGGTGATAATATTTCTCACATCTGCACTCATGCATGTGTGTACACACACACGCACACACACTATTGACAATGTAAAAGTGGGACTTTCTCTGTAGAAATACTGTCTGCCCTGTCACCATTCCCAATATGGTCCTCGATCAATGTGTCTGCAGCCGGTAGCTTGGTGCGGATGAGGTCAAGCATGTTTCTGCCTGTCAGTCGTTCCCTCCCGATTCGGTGCAGCCCCAGTCCAGCAGCAATGTCCTTTTGGACCCGACCATCTCGATCAGCAATGCTGCTGCTGAGCCCCTCTTGCTGGTGGGGTTTGAAATGGCCCACCCAGTATACATTCCCCAGCTCATTCACTCTGTCAGTGCGTTCTCCAAGTATTGTTCAATGTAGTGGGACACTGATCCACCAGCTCAGGCAGTGGAGTCATCTGGAGGTTTCCATTTCAGTGTTTGATCTGACACCATGAGGTTTCGTTATGTCACATTGTTGCTTGAGGAGTCCGTTGAATGCCTTTCCCACATCTCGCCCTAGTCCCCAGACATTAGGAAGGAGGGATTTCCAGTGTCTGCACTGCTTTTAATTTTTGTCACTATCAATCGAATGGCCTCTTCTGTACTGTATGACACTCACTCTATGACTCATGTGATTGGACAGTCCAAGGTCTCACTCCTTCAGTTCCTCCAAGTGCCTTGTCTATTCCACAGATTTCTACAATATTTTCTCTATTAAGACATTGCATAATTCCGTTTTTAAAATATCTACGTGTATCTCTGTATCTTTCCTTGTCATCTCCTCCAGCCGCTACATCCATTTGTATCTCAGTAACCCTCCGTATCACTACAAACTTTATCTCATACTCCAGCCCCACGCCTCACTGTAAATTCCGCCAGCCCCTGCACCCCTCCCTATCTCTCTAATATCCAGCTGCTACACCTCTTCCCATATCTTTTGAATGAATTATAAAATATCTCAATAACATGTTCTAGCATGCACAGGCCGCTCTACCTCTCGACCACCTCCAGCCTTGCTTTCCTCTCTCTGTAACATCTCCAGCCTTGCTTTCCTTTTCTCTGTAATATCTCCAGCCTTACTTTCCTCTCTCCCTGTAACATCTCAAACATTGCTTTCCTCTCTCCCTGTAATATCTCCAGCTTTGCTTTCCTATCTCTCTGTAACACCTCCTGCCTTGTTTTCCTCTCTCTGTAGCATCTCCAGCCTTGCGTTCCTCTCTACCTGTAACATCTCCAGCTTTGCTTTCCTATCTCTGTAACATCTCCAGCCTGGTGTCCTTCACACCTCAGTGAATTGGTTTTTACACATCTCAGTGCATTGGTTTTATATTTGCTCCTGCATTTTCATCTTTCTGGGACTCCATAAAATATCCTCAGCAGTGTGCCTGCCATCGTTTGGAACCTCACACCTCGACCCATAATGCCTCGTTTGAAGACACGTCCAAGATATCGTCCCTCTTTACTGCAGTAACTGTTCCTTAATTAATAATGCAACACCACCTCCTCTTTAACACCCTCTCCTGTCCTGACTATAGTTCCAGTACAACAGAATACTGAGTTTATAGCCCTGACCTCCCTCAAACACGTCTCTATGATGGCAAAAAATCTTCCACCTCCACATTTCGACTGATGCCATTGTCACAACAGTCTGTCTGATAATACTCCCAGCATAAATGTAAGATGGAATATAACACCTAGAATACGCTGTGTATCGGAGTTCCTCAATCATTCACTATTTGTTATCAGGCTGTCCAAACCATGAACCAAAATTGTAACTCTGGGACTGAATGAATATTTGTTGAATTGTAATTTTTTTTTTAAAAAGAATGTATTCATCAAGTGCAACTTTCCAGAACTGAGCAGTCAGCTCCACATACAAAGAGTTTCCGATGGTTAATTCCACCCCCCCCCTCCCCCCCCACCCACCCACCCCCCTCAGTGTGCAGAGGGGACAGCCTTCAGTAATGGAGAAAATGAAGACTGCAGTTGATGGATATCAGAGTCGAAAAGTGTGGTATTGGAAAAGCACAGCATGTCAGGCAGCATCCGAGGAGCGGGAGAGTCGATAGTTCGGCCATGAGCTCTTTATCAGGAAGGCATTGGTGCATTCCTTTGTTTTTGATTCTGTGATTTGCAGGACGTTGCGAAACATACTTGCTCAGCAAGGCAGCACTGTATATAGCACTGAAAACGAAAGCAGTCAATCAATTGGTTGGACAGCGTGTAGACAGGTTGAGGGGAAATACAGACTGATTGAATTACAAACATAAGGATGGATAAATCCCCTGGGCTAGAGGAGGTATACACAAGGTTACACCAGAAGGTAATGGAAGAGATTGCTGTGACTTTGGTAATAATATATGTGTCTTCACTGTTCACTGGAGTAGTGCCAGATGTTTGGGGGGAGGGTGGCACATGTTATCCCCTTCTTCAGGGAAGGGAATAGGGATAACCATGGGAATGATAGAACAGCCAGTCTTACACCAATGGAGGGCAAAATATTGGAGACGATTCTGAGAGACAGGATTTACAATTACTTAAAAAAACCCATAGTATGGTCAGCATGGCTCTTTGAAGAGCAGGTCATGCCTCACAAACCTTATTGAATTGTTTGAAGATGTGAAAAAACATGTTGATGAAGATAGACCAGTAGATGTGGTGAACACGAATTTTAGAAGGCGTTTGATAAGGTTCCCCTTTGTGGGTTCATTCAGAAGTTAAGGCGGCATGGGACGCAGGGAAATTTGGCTCTCTGGATACGGGCGTGGCTGGTCCATAGAAGACAGAGGGTGGTAGCAGATGGAAAGTATTCAGCCTGGAGGTCAGTGAGCAGTAGCGTTCCACAGGGATCGGTTCTGGGGCCTGTGCTGTTTGTGATTTTTATAAATGACTTTGATGAGGAATTGGAATGGTGGGTTAGAAAGTTTGCCGATGACATGAAGGTTGATCGAGTTCTGGATAGTGTGGTGAGTTGTTGTAGTTTGCAACAGGACATTGACAGGATACAGAGCTGGGCTGATAAGTGGCAGATAGAGTTTAACCGTTAAAAGTGTGAATTGATTTAATTTGGAAAGGTTGCATTTGCACACAGGGTTAAAGGCAGAATTCTTGGCAGTGTGGAGCAACAGGGATCTTGAGGTCCACGTCCGTAGTTTCCTCAGTGTTGCCACCGACAGTGATAAGGTTGTTAAGGAGGTGTATGGTGTGTTGGCTTTCATGATGGGGGATTGTGCTTAAGAGCGGCGAGGTTAATATTTAGATCAATAAAGCTGTGGTTCAACCACACTAGGAGTATTGTGTTCAGATCTGGTTGCCTCAGTATAGGAAACATGTGGAAGCCTCATGTAGAGGAGATTTACCAGGATGCTGCCAGGACTGGAGGACATGTCTTAGAGAGAAAGTTTGAGGGAGCTGGGGTTTTCTCCCTGGAGCGAAGAAGGATGAGAGGTGACTTGATAGAGGTGTACAAGATGTTGAGAGACGTAGATAGATTGGATAGCCAATGTCTTTTCCCATGGCAGAAGTGGCTATCAACAAGGGCCGTAATTTTAAGGTGATTGGAGAAAGGTTTCGGGGGCTGTCAGAGATCGGTTCTTTACACAGAAAGTGGTGGGGGCGGAATGCACCACCAGTAGTGGTAGTAGAGTCAGATACATTAGAGATATTTAAGAAGACTCTTGGATAGGCACATGGAAGTTAGTACATTGAAGGTTATGTAGGTTAGAATGATCCTAGTGTAGGATAAAAGGCTGCCAAAACATTGAGAGCTGAAGTGCCTGCACTGTGCTGTACTGTTCTATGTTCCAAGTTTCACTAAGTTTGTGGATTCACGTCGGCTGGTGAATGTGGGAGGGAGGGAGGCGGGTGAGGGAGTGAGGTTTGTGAGGTCAGGAATCTGGGGTGGGGCGTTAGACCAAGACTTCCAGTTTTGATGTGCTTTGTTACATTCACCTGAATGTCAGCACAATATGTGAGTTTTCCAAGACCAGAGAAAATCCACCAAGTTCAGTTATTAAAACTATTCTTGGCTTGCTATTTGCTCCTGGTTTCTTCAGAAACATTCTGTTGGATAATTAGTATCTGAGCATCCACAGGCATGTACAATTTTCTTTTGATCCTGGTTAATGTGAAGGTACATTTAGTGGATATAGTTTCAGAGGGTTCACTGTGAGACACAAGATGCTGCAATAGACTGTCAATTGTGAACGTTTTCACCCAGTCTCTAGTCCAGGGTGCAGATGTATGGAATCTGGAGGTCATGCCAGATGTCATCACCATAAGTATCAAGTGCGATGTGATTATGACACTCCATGTCCATACATCTGCTCCCTGGGCCAGGCTCTGACTGATGATGAATTTATAAGGCATGGTTCCTGGTCAGTCAGTGGTGTCTAATTTAGACAGCATTTGTATCTACACTGAGAGCAGTGATAGCCTGTTGGCTAGTTTCCTCCTGCTCAAGGCGGATCCTAAATGAATCTCTGTCAGAGAATGTTTGAATGACTGCCCTGACCCAGGTTGGAAACTGTCTGGTCAGATTCAGGAGCAGGCCAGTGTCTCACTCAGTGCCACAGGCAGCTGTGAGGTCCAGTAGTACTTTACCCGAAGTCAGGCCTTTTGGAATCCACTTTTAATGATGGTCATGATGCAAAGTCATAGGTTTACTGATCTGAACAATGATCAGGAGTTTGCGATGTTTGTGAATTGGGCAATAATAAGATATGAGCTACAATTATTCAACTGAACAATAACTGCATCATCTCTGAAACAATTAAGTTGATTCTATTAGATTACATTACAGTGTGGAAACAGGCCCTTCGGCCCAACAAGTCCACACCGACCCGCCGAAGCGAAACCCACCCATACCCCTACATTTACCCGTTACCTAACACTACGGGCAATTTAGCATGGCCAATTCACCTGACCCTGCACATCTTTGTGACTGTGGGAGGAAACCGGAGCACCCGGAGGAAACCCACGCAGACACGGGGAGAACGTGCAAACTCCACACAGTCAGTCGCCTGAGGCGGGAAGTGAACCCGGGTCTCAGGCGCTGTGAGGCAGCAGTGCTAACCACTGTGCCACCGTGCCGCCCACAACGCCAAATTCCTATATTGATGGAATTAAAATATAAACACGAAAAACCTTTTATTATACAAAAGTAAGGAATCACATTTTGTTTTGTATCGAAAACGAACATGTCTGGCTATTTTGGTGATCACAATTACACATTGAATCTCAGTATTCAAATACAAAAATTGTCGCTCTATCATTTACAAAGTGACTGACCTCTAACTGATTACATATTCAGATTGAACAAATGATTGAAAAATCAAATAGACTTACAATTCTTACACATTTAAATATAATCAATCGATTTAATTTCTCACCGGAAATATGTGAGCTTCAGCTATTTGCCAACAATTCTATTAGTTTTAAAATAATGATGGAAAAGGATAGACTAGATGTAAATGTTAATGTTCTAAATAGGAGAAATGCCAATTTTGATGGTATTAGGAAATAACTTTCAAAAGCTGATGGCAGCAGATGTTCGCAGGGAAAGGGATGGCTGCAAAATGGAAAGCCTTCAGAAATGAGATAACGAGAGTCCAGAGACAATATATTCCTGTTAGGATGAAAGGAAAGGCTGGTAGGTATAGAGAATGCTGAATGACTAATGAAATTGAGGGTCTGGTTAAGAAAAAAGAGGAAGCATATGACAGGTACAGGCAGGATAGGTCGAGTGAATCCTTAGAAGAGTATAAAGGCAGGAGGAGTATACTAGAGAGGGAAGTCAGGAGATCAAAAAGGGGACATGAGATAGTTTTGGCAAATAGATTTAGGGAGAATCCAAAAGGATTTTACAAATACATTGAGGACAAAAGGGTAAATAGGTAGAGAATAGAGCTCTCAAAGTTCAGCAAGGCAGCCTTTGTGTGGAGCTTCAGGAGTTAAGGGAGATACTAAATGAGTATTTTGTATCAGTGTTTACTCAGGAGAAGGACATGGACGATGTAGATAGACACAGAAATAGATAGTGACATCTTAAAAAATGTTCATATTACAGAGGAGGAAGTGCTGATGTCTTGAAATGAATAAAAGTGGATAAATCCCCAGGACCCGATCGATCAGATGTAGCCTAGAACTCTGTGGGAAGCTAGAGAACTGATTGCTGGGCCTCTTGCTGAGATACTTGTACCATTGATTGCCACAAGTGAGGTGCCAGAAGACTGGAGGTTGTCGAACGTGGTGCCACTGTTTAAGAAAAGTGGCAAGGACAAGCCAGGGAACTATAGACCAGTGAGGCTGACGTCAGTGGAGGGCATGTTGTTGCAGGGAATCCTGAGGGACAGGATGAACATGTATTTGGAAAGGCAAAGATTGATTAGGGATAGTCAACATGGCTTTGTGTGTGGAAAATGATGTCTCATTAACTTGATTGAATTTTTTGCAGAAGTAACAAAGAGGATTGATGAGAGCAGAGCGGTGGACGTGATCTATATGGACTTCAGTAATGCATTCGATAAGGTTCCCCATGAGAGACTATTTAGCAAGGTGAGATCTCATTGGAGTACAGGGAGAAATAGCCAGTTGCATACAGAACTAGCTAAAGGTAGAAGACAGAGGCTGGTGGTGGAGGGTTGTTTTTCAGATTGGAGGCATGTGACCAGTGGAGCGTCACAAGGATCAGTGCTGGGTCCACTACTTTTTGTTATTTATATAAATGATTTGCATGTGAGTATAAGAGGTATAGTTAGCAAATTTGCTGATGACACCAAAATTGGAGGTGTACTGGACAGCGAAGAAGGTTACCTCAGATTACAAGAGGATTTTGATCATATGGGCCAATGGGCTGAGGACTGGCAGATGGAGTTTAATTTAGATAAATGTGAGATGCTGCATTTTGGGAAAGCAAATCTTAGCAGGACTAATACTCTTAATGGTGAGGTCCAATGGAGTGTTGCTGAACAAAGAGACCTTGGAGTGCAGGTTCATTGTTCCTTGAAAATATAGGAACAGGTAGGTAGGTTAGTGAAGAAGGCATTTGGTATGCTTTCCTTAATTGGTCAGAGCATTGAGAACAGGAGTTGCGAAGTCATGTTGCAGCTGTACAGGACATTGGTTAGGCGACTTTTGGAATATTTCATGCAATTCTATTCCCCTTCATATCGGTAGGATGTTGTGAATCTTGAAAGTGTTCTAAGAAGATTTACAAGGATGTTGCCAAGGTTGGAGGGTTTGAGCTATAGCTGGTGGTTGAATGGGCTATGGCTATTTTCCCTTGAACGTTGGAGACTGAGGTGTGACCTTAAAGAGGTTTATAAAATCATGAGGGCCATGAATGGGGAGATAGACAAGGTCTTTTCCCTGGCGTGGGGGGAGTCCAGAACATAGAGGGCATAGGTTTAGGTTGGGAAGGAAAAATATAAAAGATATGCAAGGTGCAACCTTTTCACACAGAGGGTGGTTTGTGTGTGGAATGAGCTGCCAGAGGAAGTGGTGGAAGTTAGTACAATTGCAACATTTAGATGGTGTCTGGATAGGTATATGAAGAGAAAGGATTTAGAGGGATATGGGCTGAGTGCTGGCAGGTGGGACAAGATTGGTTTGTGTTATCTGGTCGGCATGGACGGGTTGGACCGAAGGAACTGTACCATGCTGTACATCTCTTTGACTCTGTGACTGTAATTTAGAAATGACAATAATTTGATATGTGCTGTCAAATAAATGGTTTATATCAT